>NC_044509.1:15734865-15739865 GCF_902362185.1 Chanos chanos
ATGTAATTACTTTGACTATATTTAAACCAGGGCGAGGGGCAGAGACGTGACAGAGGCTGAGGATAAAAAAGAAAAAAAAAAAAAGAAAAGAAAAACAGGTAAAAAAAGAAAGATAAGAAAACAGGGTGTGAAATATACTACAGTCTGACAGGCTCAGAGGCCATGATTTTAGAACCAAGATGGTCTATGCAAGAGGAGAAATGATTCTGAGGGAACTTCATGCCCCTCATTGTCGAATATGAGACTATATATGTACACACACACGCCAACACACACATATATACTAATATATATATATATATACACACACACACACACACACACGCACTAATATATACACACACACACACACACACACACACACACACACACACACACACACGTATCTATCTCTCTCTCTCTCTCTTTCTCTCTCTATATATATATATATATATACATATATACAGTACATACATACATATATATATGTATGAGACTTCAAAGCATTCCGTAAAATGATATACAACCAACCTTTCCTAGCCAGAGTCCGAGTGAATGTTTTTGGAGGCATTGCTTTGAACTCTCTCTCTCTCTCTCTCTCTGTTTTCTCTCTCTTTGGAATTGGAATAAATGAGAAATGTAGGTTAGAGTGTCACGTCAAGCTTTCAAATCGGCACTTCTAAAAAACCCATGCTGACCCAGTTTTGGCTATTTATTTATTTATTTATTTACTTAGTCATCGGTGCCAACCAGCCAGACAATGGGCACTAAGGGGCACAGCTGTGAGTGCGTATTTTATGTACTGTAATCTGGATTATATTTCTATCTCTCAAAGCACACTCTGAAGAATAATGCTAAAATCTTACTGGGCCAGCTGTGTACAGGCCTCTGAATGCAGGATAATATTTGAAACAATGATGTCAGCTGATTCAGACTGCAAAATTACTGTTTTTTTTTTTTTATTATTGTTTTATTTTTTGTTCCTGTACTGGTTATTTTTGTGTTGTCATGTAGTAAGCCTTACTTAACAGTGCACTGAATTCAGAACAAGAACAGGGTGTTAATCTTAACATTCAATGAATGTCTACACAGATTGGTCGTGTGTCTGTGTAAACCAGCATGTAATCATGACTCTGTGTGTGTGTGTGTGTGTGTGTGTGTGTGTGTGTGTGTGTGTGTGTGCGTGCACGTGCCTGTGAGAGGTTAATCCCTGCATCGGTAGGGTGATTTGAGATCAGTGGTGGTGCCGTGGCTCCGGACCTTTGACCAGAATACAGTCAGGTGGGCATTATTATTAAAACTGGGCCATTCTCAGAAAGCTCTCGGCCTTTCGCCGAAGGTAAAAGATCAGTCAGTGAGTGCACAGTAAGACCCTGTCACGGGCATTGTGATGAGAAGCAAGTCAACCGTGATGCGAGTGTTTGCACGAAGCGTGCCAATTTCTGACTAAAAAGTCCAAACTCTTCGGGAGTCAGGCAGACCGCCGTGGCGTAGTCTTGTGAGGCGAAATAAAAAGAGAAAAACAAACAATAGGATGGTGTGCGTGCACATCTGGTATGTAGATGGACTGTGTAACTCCAGCTGTGTTTATGCAGAGAGCAAAAGGAGAGACGTCTGTGATGAGACGGCAATGGAGAGGAAACACGCAAAGGAGAAATTATGAGAGAGGGATTATTCAGAGAACATCCTGCCCAAGTGTATTTCCAAACCACGTCCTCACAAACCACGGACCCCGTCCTCCCAAACATGCCCTCCAGTCCTCACAAACCACGGTACCTCTGTCCGCACAAACAACAACATCTCTGTCCTCACAAACCCTGTTGTCTCCATAAATCATAACACCCCTGTCCCCCTCGTCCTGGCTTCACAAAATGAGATTTAAAAGATGGCACCAATTCCCAGAAGGTGGTGTTTGAGAAACTGAAGCAGATCTCTAAGTGGCGATGATGTATAGCTGCACTCAGGGTCTTCTAACAGTTAATGTTCTCTCATCAATGATTTCGCCTTTTTTTTTTTACCTCCCCAAGGCTCAGCCATTCCAGTGGGCATTGATGTACAGGTGGAGAGCATTGACAGCATCTCCGAGGTCAACATGGTACGTCCTGCTTTGCCTCTCATGTTAGAGCTCATTATCTTGACCCATTCTTACCACTGGACTTTTGACTGACAATACATGTGGCGAGTAGTCAGCCTCCAAAAGGACTGGTATTGATTCCATTTAGTCCTGTGTATAGCCTGGGTGGAAATTAGCAACTTTGTCGTTGAATACAGTAAAATCATTTCACCCAAATGTTTCTCATTTCATTCGAAGCATCTCAGGGAAAGGCTGTAAAGATCTTTATTGAGATGAAACAGCTTTCGTTAGACCAGCCGTGCTTTTGTTTGAACAGGACTTCACCATGACCTTGTACCTCCGTCACTACTGGCAAGACGACCGGCTAGCGTTCCCCTCCAGCAATAACAAGAGCCGGACTTTCGACGCCCGTCTGGTGAAGAAGATCTGGGTGCCCGACGTTTTCTTCGTCCACTCGAAGCGCTCTTTCATCCACGACACGACCATGGAGAACATCATGCTGAGGGTCTATCCCGATGGAAATATTCTCTACAGTGTCAGGTAATGTGAGATTTTCTGTAACCTCATCTCACGGTGGTTCCTAATCCTGCTCTCTTTGCTCTAACACACCTGATTCAGATAACCGAAGGTTCAGTAATCACCTGATGAAATGGATCAGGTACATTAGGCCAGTGATCTAAAATGTGCCACACTGTGGGACTGGAACTGGGGAGGCACTTTACGAGCAGTCCACCAATCTTTACATCAGTCTGCAGAGGAAAAAAAAAACCATAATTGCAGTTTCAATTTATTTTCAAGCATGCCCAACCTTACCTATTTTTAGTCTCAAGGGTAGTAGGGACAATGTTTATTCTGCAACATTCAAGAGGAGCATCTGCGGACAAGCATTCAATGAGTGACTAACAGACAGTTTTACCTGACTAACACCCTCACCCTCCTGCTCACCTCCTCTCGATGACACCGCTGTCCTCCTCATACTTTATGCTATGCCATGATGTGTCTTGAACCTGCATGATGGCTGTGCTAGAACCTCAGGCTAATGTAGGAGTCTATGCTAATGTCTCTGGACTGTGTCTGTGTGGCAGGTTTGATATGAGATCAATGCTGGTTCCCCCGAGCTCGAAAGCTTGGGCCAGAATAGAGCGCTTGCATTTGTTCAGTTCTCAAGGTTGGTCATCCTTTCCTTGAAAACAAAGCAACATACTCACAAGGACATTTCTTTGGCAAATTGGACAGAAGCTAAAGGATCTGTTTATGGCTAAATAAAAAAAAGTGTTGTGACCTTCTTGTACAAATATGGGTGTGGCAGGCCTTTCAGTTTGACATATTTCTCTCTTGATAAGAACGCTTCTTACCATACAAAAGCGTTTGATTCAAACTCTGCAGGTGTTCACGTGAACACGTGGGTGTGTTCAGGGCCATTGTGTCCAGGGCAGGTGTGTACAGTGAAAAAACTGCTTCGTTGTGTACAAACTGTCATATCTCGGCAGTCCCCTTAGCTACATGGAGGTCTCCTTAATCTTGAAATGTATTGCAGTTGGAGTTTGTGTTCATTCATTCATTCATTCATTCATCCACTCACACTTATAGATTGTTGCCATTAAAAGTCCTCATTATTTAAAAAAAATGTATAAACGCTCTTACTGAAAACTTTTAATTTTCATTCATCTTTATTTTCATTTTCCTCTTTCTCTCTGTCCCTCTTTCTTTTTGTTCCTTCTTTCTTTGAACTTAATCTTTCCACAGCTCCATTAGTATGATAATTATTTGCCTCGGTCTGGTTAAATAAGCTATACCCTCTTCTCTCCAGCTAATGGACGTGTCAACTGGAGAAATACACACGGTCTCGTGAAAGAAGACCTGTCTGTGGCCATCAGTGGAGGGACGAGTGTGTTTCCCTTGTGAAGATCACTGACCGTGTGCTCTGTTTCAGAATCACGGTGACCGCTCTCTGCGTGAAGATCACTGACCGTGTGTTCTGTTTCAGAATCACAGTGACCGCTCTCTGCGTGAAGATCACTGACCTTGTGTTCTGTTTCAGAATCACGGTGACCGCTCTCTGCGTGAAGATCACTGATCGTGTGTTCTGTTTCAGAATCACAGTGACCGCTCTCTGCGTGAAGATCACTGACCGTGTGTTCTGTTTCAGAGTCACGGTGACCACTCTCTGTGTGAAGATCACTGACCGTGTGTTCTGTTTCAGAGTCACGGTGACCACTCTCTGCGTGAAGATCACTGACCGTGTGTTCTGTTTCAGAGTCACAGTGACCGCTCTCTGCGTGAAGATCACTGACCTTGTGTTCTGTTTCAGAGTCACGGTGACCGCTCTCTGCTCCATGGACTTCAGCAGCTTTCCACTGGACACACAGAACTGTTCTCTGGAGCTGGAGAGCTGTGAGTATGAATCCAGGAATCCAAAAAAAAAGCCACCGTGTGAGAACACCATCTTGGATTATTTTTCCCAAACGCTGTCTGAGTTCCAAATTTTGACACAATGTGACATCAATATTTAATATTGTTTTATAGTCCCATTTATAGATGTACGCAGAGGAATGATTATTAAAAAAAAGGAAAAAAATAGAGTTGTACAAACAACTCTATTTTACTAAAAAGAAAAAAAAAGAAAAGAAAAAAATCCCATCTAGTACGTGAGTAAATGGCTGAGGGTCATTGCAATGTCATATTCTGTTTGGAATGACTCACCACCACAAGATAACAAAAAGCATTTGACTAAACAGTTCTGTGGTGAGTGGGAACCAAATGGAAGGACCGCGGTAAATAAAAAGATAGAAATCCCACACGAGCTCAACTGGGTCACTGTCCACATCGCATATCTGTTCAACATGGGATTTGCTAGAGATTTAAAAGCCACCCAAAGTCCATTTGCCAAAACAATATCTGTAGTTTGTACTCCAGGCTGTCTTAAGTTGAGAGCAGGGATTTAAAA
>NC_044509.1:16047365-16237365 GCF_902362185.1 Chanos chanos
TCCAAACATGCCTTGCGGTTAAAATACTCTGAAGCCTTCTGAGAATAGATAAGGATGTTCAATGTTTGGGAACATGAACTCTTTTAAAAGTCATTTCAGTTTTAAAATGTTTAAAAAAGTCTCAAGTCCAAAATTAATTCTTGTTTGGCAAAAAAATAACCAGCTATTTTAAGTGTGAATCAAGCTCTTTTTTTTTTTTTTTCATTACCAACTAGTTGATGTTTGTGAAAGGTGACTCAAAAATAATTTGCTCCCACAAATGTCCTGTTTTTTTTAAACCATAAACAGGAACCCTGTAGTCTTAATGTCACAGCTGAAACCCTGTGCCAGTTTTAAAGAGCCTGTGTTCTGACCTGGTCTGTGAGCCTTGGGTACAGCCATGTTCATGACCCTGCTGGCATCCTGAGGTCTGGGAGGGGATGCGGTGAACCTGCATATGCCCGATTCTGAGGGTGTGCTCGACGTCAGGCTGTCTGTGTAGTCATTGGTGCCCGCTGTCATTTGCTCTGAGGAAGTGTCAGAGATGAAACACTCTGTGATGGTGAACTTGGCATGACGAAGTTGCTCCTCCATCTTGGCATGCTCGTAGGCGCGAGCCAGCTCTTCGTACGTGGAGGACGCGCTCTCGGTGGACACCATGCTGCTCCGTGCGCGGTCTGAACACCAACCCAAAAACAAAGAAGGGGCTCTGAAGCACTTCCATACAGTAAACACAATGCAACACGCTACAATGGACAATAGAAAGGCTATGTTTGAGACTAAACAGAGCTATGCACTGGACCACCTGTCTATTCCACGTGTGTCCTTCCTGTCACAGTTTTGGCAAGTCCCTGCTGTCTCACCTGTGTCCTGAGATGGACTGACACTGTAGCTGTCGCTCTCCTTGTCTACAGACCGAGCAACCCGCGGCGTCACTCTCCAATCAGTGCTCAGGGTGTGGGCTGACACAGGTGGGTGTGGTCTGTTTAGTGTCCACTGGCTGGCGTAGCGGTTCCGTGCAGCCGGCCCTGCTTTAGCTGTGCGCCGTGCGGTGGGGTCTACAGACAGCATCACAGTACCGTACATCACCAGTCAAATTAAAACAGTAGCTAAAACTTCCAAATCATCCACATCATTGGAACCACTACCAAACTGGCACAAAATCTAAACGCTTACTTGTTCCAGGCCGTGCATCAGAAACGTCAACCAGTGGTCCCGTGGCTTGCGAAAGTGACTGGTAGTGAACAGTGTGTGTGACGGTGGATGACTTCTGCTTCGCAGTCTCGCCAAAATCATTATCCGTAAGCAGAACTGTCGACCTGTCATCTGAGTTGAGGACAAAAATAGACATGGGTTACAAACATTCATGGAGAACATGTCAGTGAAACCTGATTGGATGGACTGATTTTCAGATCAGCAGAGTTTTGGGTGTGGGAAAGACTCCACTCACCGACCGTCTCCATGGTGTCTCTCTCTTCGATGAGCAGCTGGGCTCTGGGGATGTCGATGTGCATCCTGAGTGTTTGCTGTTGTTTGTTCAGTGTTTCGGATGGCCTTGTGTTTTTACTGGGGCACACAAGACACAACTGTATATTCACAACACATCTACAACCTCATTTAGAGCAATACATAGAGTAGCTGTTTACAAAAGAAACATGACACGCCTTATACAGGGTGCATAAAACATTGAGAGACACAGGAGCAGACAGCACTGCAGCGCATGAACTTTAGTAAGTGATAAATATGACTAGTGAAAAAGGCACAGAAGCATGAGAGAGGGATTCATTACTCAAGCATGTTAAAATTTGCTCACCTCATAAGCATTTCTGCCAAGCTCTTTGCATCTGAGAAAACGAACAGGTAAATTTAATTACTTTTTACATTGAAAAACATCTGAAAACTCACACCTAGAGCAAAAAATAACGTCGAATACTGAAGTATAAAAACCACTATGCCAGAAAAACAGTTGGTGATCAGGGGTTATTTTTAAAGAAAACTGAAGCCTGATTAATATTATATATTATTTGTGCATTGTTGTACAAGTTGCTAAAAGTACTAGCATTTGTTAGTCCATGTTCTCATCGTTGTAGTTTACAGATTAGGAAAAAAAGGTTTATTCTGTCGTTCACGAGACGCAGCGCGTGCGAACTGAGAGAGAGCGAGAAGCGCGTCTGATGACATTCTTCCAATGACCAAATTAAGCTATTGAATAGTTTGTGTGTGTGCACTAATGTATACGTTTTTAATTGATTATATAAGCGATAATCGATTAGAAAATCTGTAAATGGTTCGCTTTGACAAATAGCTGGAAGAATCTTCATATTGAAGTGCGTTCGCGAGTGTGTCAGGCTAATAGATTAGCGAAGTTAGTATCAGTTCACTGACGATATGAACGGTTCACTGAACGAACTTTCAGTTACCCACGGACATATTGATAGTACTGGCTCGAATTTCATCGTTTCGTTTGGAAACGAAATTAATTAATCAGTTAACGCTTTGGGCTACCCGGTATATGTTCGAAGTTTCTCTAGCACCACTGGATTGGACGTCATAACCCAACGGAGACGCCACGCCATCGTATTCGAGGACAGACACTAACGACTGTTACAGGAAGTGAAGACATGACGGAACACTGAGCGGGAACAGGTACCATCCTACAATTTGTGTCAGTGCTAGGTTAAGGTTGAAGCGGCCATTTGTTTTGGTACACGATGCCCATGAGCTCCGATGCATCCCTGCAACGGTTTTCGTTTTTCGGTTTTCTTGCGTTTGTGTTATGACTGTGTGTATGGGCACACTCAGTACGGTCTGTAGGGTATGTGTGTGAAGCTGCTGATGTATTTCAAGTACCTTATTTCAGTTGAACTTTACGAAAATCGTAAAAATAATACTAAAAAAAAATAAGATTGTGTGTAAAATTGGGAAGGAGTGACACAACAGAACACTATTTTGTATTAATTTGTAAGTAGTTGGGGATTATTATTTGTAAATATGAGATCAGTCTGGTCTGTGTGCACCCTTCATACTAAGAGAAGTTTATGGTAAGAATTTAGTACCCTTATTCCTATGTTCTTCCTTTGGGATAAAATATTCCGGTTTGCCTGTATTGTTTAGTATTTTACGTCCAGATACAGTAGGTAGGCCCAAATTCATTAACAGCATGTGTGTTGGAGTTAAAGAGAACTGATTTGAGGGTTGAAAGGAACCCAGTACCCTGGCTACACCATGCACATTAGGGGATATGAGCATCACACGCATCAGTTACTGAGACACTGTAAAAGTATTAAATAAACTTTCAATCTGCCACAGTTCTCTGTTTCCAAAGACACCCTGCCTTTCAGAAAGACTCCAGAAATCATCTGACTTAGAGGAAGTATCAGTGTCTTGGCATGTAGATGTTAATGTCATCATATTTGCAACAGTTATGCAAACTGATCAATCCAGAAATATGAATGTGTGAAGGTCATGAGAAAAAAAAAACACATGAAGGAGTTTGACCTCTCAGCCTCTTGAGCCGTTGCTCTCTTCTCCTCCTCCTCAACACCATCAGAAGGACGAAGAGCAAAACAATTCCCACCAGTATACAGGAGATGGTCACCATCATTTTCACACCCTCCCCACTCGTTTTTTTCACTGGGTCCTTCACCGCGGTTTTCACCAATGGAGGGATTGTACCTGTGACCATGATAAAACTGTGAGTCTGGCGTCATATAGAAATGTGCAGTTTTCACATACAACTTAATGAAAATTTAAATAACCCTTGTTGTTGTAGTTGTTATTTATGTTTGTTCATTTGTTTGTTTTTCGAAAGCAAATTCCTTTCTCAATAACTGGACTCCTACTTTGAAAAGTGTAGAAAGAGATTTATTAGCAGGTCTGTCTCAGGCAAACAGCTTATAAAGCTGACTAGCAATTTCAGGTACATATCAGGAGTGCTTAAGCACATTAAAAGCTCAGTTGGTCATAAGTGGGTTTAAAGTACATCAGTACCATTAAAACTTCTAATGCTGGTGCATCACATAATGTATAGGTCTCTTGACTGCTGAGTTTTGTAATTGCGGAATAGATATGTTTGTGATGTGCTGCATGTAGGCACACAGGTACCAGTCTTCAGTTCTCATCAGATAGAAAATCAGAACCTCAGTAACCAGGCTTTAGTTCCGCCCAATGACAGCTGCAGAACTGACCTTTCGTGGAATTGGCGGAAATGAACACTTGACTTTACCGAAAAGAGATTAAATCACCTAACTTCACTGAGAACTCGCAATTGCTGAGGAGAGAGAGCTGAAGGAGAAGTGGGCCATGGTCTGAAGCAAGGGAGGCCAGCACACTGATTTACTCTGGGGTTTCTGATGGAGAAGCATTCACATACACTGCCTGGGAGTCACAGGTGAACCATGTACTAATTCAGCCAGCAAAACGGTCAATATAAGCTTGATAGAGGTATTGTAAAAAAAAAAAAAAAAAAAAACCCACTACCCCAGTAGACATAGCTCTAAGTGCGACTGAAGTCAGCATAAAACGCAGAGATATTTTATTGTCCATTTCATTAGTGGGGCTGACATTTTTATGACTCGTTAAGTACTGTGATGGGAAAGCATCAATTTAATTTTGGAGAGCAGCATTGAAACATTATAAAGTAAGCATGTATTTAATTTTTTCTATTCATCTGCCTGATCCGAACATCTTTAAAAGGACCATGCTGTGAAATCCAGCATATTCGCACCAAAGAAATGCACGAGTCTGTCAATGTGGAGTTTCAATTTTCATTACACAACCTTTCAGTGTGACAGAACATAACCAGTTAACAGGACAGTTAATGGGACAGATAATAACCAGTTAAAGTTAGGAATTGATTTTGTGCATGAAAAAGATCATAGCTGATTAAATGAACTCGAGTAGATTGTCATCGTTTCTAGTATGCAGCACGGTCAATACAAAAACAGCACTTACTTCCATCATAGTTGAGAGTGGCAAATTTAACCCGTTTTTCTGCCACCCCGGCACTGTTATATACTTTCATCTGCAGCTCGTACCACGTAGCCTCCTGGAGGTCCACCAGGCTGTAGCTCTTAGTGAGGGAAGTGCGTTGGGCCTTGGTCCACACAGGGCTTTCAATGGGGCGATACTCTAGCGTGAAAGATGTGATTGGACAGCCGCCGTCATTCCAACCAATCAGATTGAGCTTGGCGCAGGTGACGTTGATGCTGGTGAAAAGCTCTTGTTCTTTGGAGAACTGTGGCTCTGGGGTAGAAAAAGGGAACAGAACATCAGTGAACACTGATCAAAGTGCAACACCATACCACAGTCTTTCTCAACCCTGCTCCTGAGGACTGAGAGTAGTGCATATTGTACATGTGTCCTTGCCTGCACTAGACTCTGAATACACAGGCACAACAGAGCATACTGCTAGGTCCCTACCTTTCCCGTGTGTCTTAGCCTCAATGATTTCACTGATGCGTCCTGGCCCAACTCCGTTCTGGGCAGTCAGGGTAAACTTGTACCATGTTCCACACTTGAGGTTCTCCAAACGATATGAACGCTCACTTGGGCTGATGGGAAAGCTTCCCCACTTTTCACTGTTATCCTCTGAATACTGCAGGATGTAACCTGCAGATGAGAATTTTTTTTTTTTTTTTTAAACTTTGAAAATGACAATAAGAACTCTACGTGAAAATCAGACATAGACAAACGACTTGAAAAGCTAGTGAGCAATTTTCAGATTCATAACCTTATTGATTACAGGCTGTTTTAATGTAATTTACATTGCTACTGAGAATAACTGGTCAGGCATTTATTTGTTTGCATTATTGGACATTACACTCATATTATGTTTGATATTTTACTCATGTCCCAGTTCCTGAGCACTGTATTTGTTGGACATCTGACAAGAGGAAATGATCTACCTCTAATGGAACTTCCACCATTGTCTCCTGGTATCCATGATAAAGTGATGGATGTAGTGGTTGTCTTGGTTACGGTGAGACGTGGCTGATCAGGAGGAACTGAAAGAACCATTATTGATTATACAGTCAAGGAGAATTCACTGTGCAACTATAAATATTCCCATCTCCACTGCATGCTGTGTTCTCACCCTGAACTTGGAGGTTGAGTGTTATTTCATCAGATCCCCAGTTATTGCTTGCCACGCAGGTGTAGTACCCAGAATCCTCAGCTTTCACAGTCTTCATGACAAAACTGCCATTTCCATGGATACTCCGTCGCCCGTCGATCACTGCGGGGGCTGGGCTCCCACTGTTAAAACACAGTGTGGGACATTTCAGTAGGCCTGATATTTGCCCAGTTCCCTTTCAACAATCGCCACTATTTCGTCACATCTGCTCACCAACTATTTACAAACTAAACTGAACTGAGCTTTCACACTGACGTGTCAATAAACATTTTCTTTCAAATTCGCTGACATTGCCTCAGTCCACTTGTCAGTTAATTTTTTTTCAAAAAAGAAAACAGGAACCTAAAATATGAATAGATTGTGTGGTTTGTGTACATTTACATTACATTTACATTTACATGTAAGAATAATATGATCTTCTGCAATATCTTTGACATCTGCAGCGTGTGGCATTGTGCGATCGGAGAGAAAACAGGAACAGATGCAGTTTAGGCTGCTCTAACCTTGGCTGTGTTATGTGCTGTTGCATTGCTTGTGTTTACCTTTCCTTTATCCATTTGACAGTGGGCGGCGGATCCCCTACTGCCTTGCAGGGCAAAACAATATCCCTCATCCAGGGTGTTGTCACTGTTCCACTGAAGGTGAGGATTTTGGCAGGTGCTGGATGGAAACACAGATGATTATTAGTTAAGTGGGACTTGAAAAGCATACTGGTGCGGGCAATAGTGACCACAGGTTTGAACACCAAAGCACCTCCACCCTCATGGTCAAGCAACTACTTTTTTTTCCCTTTTCTTCATAAAGCACATCCATCACCTGTCTGTAGATTTTTATTTACAGACTGATCATAGCCCTTAAAAACAATACTTTCAGTCTGTTCTGGACTGGTGACTGTTGCTTTCAGTTTTTAATAACCCACACAACAGGACTTACTCTCTCTGAACAATCAGTGTTTATCCTTGTTGTGTTTTTGTAAATACAGGCCTACTATGTTTGGCCACCAAAGACTTCTGTGGGTTTGCAGTCCAGAACTCAGGACTCACTCCAGACGCAAAGTGAAAATAGTAAGTCACTCTGAATTAGGATATCAGCTAAATTAATTCATGTTCAGATAAGCTCCAAATAACGGTAGCATTTGTTAACTTTGTAGGTAAGGTAGTGGAACAGTGCTTTCAGTTATGAGATTAATTTGGAAACGCACATTACTGTGTCCGGAATCTCTGTTTCTGATATGCGATTAGGAACGTTCTGGGAATTTAAAGAGGTTTTCTTATCCGCAAGGCATAGTAGTCACATATAACCAGCAAGAGAAGGCTTTGCACCTGCACTTACAGTGTTAGCACGTTGTAAAAACAGTGGTGTTCTGAGGCTCATTAATCATACGTATCACGCTAAGAGAATGAAGAGTTGGTGTCCTGAAATTGTGAACCAAAGACGAATGATTCTTCACAGTCAGCACATGGCGTAAGTACAAAAGTGCTGACGCCAGCTGAAAATCAAGACTGGCGTTGGTTATGATGGTGTTAGCTATAGATAAACTCTGTCATGCTTTGTCAGGGTTGCTTCCGTTTAAAAAAAATAAAGCTACACCTTCCACACTCTATACACATGTGCTTACCCTTGGCAAGAGGTTCAACGGTGACTATTTCGCTGCTATTCCCACGGCCAGCTGCGGTTACAGCCATAACCCAAATGCTGTATTTCCGGTTCCGACTCAAGTTCTGGACTCTGTGCAGGAATTCATCCGGAGCCACCTCAAATTCGCTAACCACCTGTGAGAGAGCGTTAAGATTCGCTTAGGCTGCAATATACATGGATTGCACAGCTCTCTAAGTGAATTAGCTGCCAATACTTAAAGTGAGGAGAAATATATGATGGTAGTTGTTAAAGCTTGGAGCTCAAAGCTGATGACACAGTCTTTGTAATAAGAGTCTACTCAACCTGCAGCTGAACCCAAGGTGCTTTATGCAGCCTCGCTCTGGCACCATTTGTATCTGACTGCTCATCTAGACCTTACTTGTTCCTTTCCTTCAAATTAGATGGCCTTTTCTAACCCTAGCATAAGCCCGACTGTCCGATTGAAACCCCATCGGGAGAGATAAGGCCTTCCACGGGCTAAAGCTGGAGGATTAATGGATGCTATGGGACAAGAATATGAATGTAAAGCCAAGGGGCCTGGACTACATGATGTCAAAAGATAGCTGGGAAACAAGGAACACTTCTCGTCTTACCGTGGGGTAGGAACTGGAGCAGAACACGGTGTATTTCCTGATAACACCATTGAGCTTGAGTGGGGGAAGCCAAGACACATACACCACAGAATTCGATGCTGCCGCCGCCTTGACTCCACCTGGTGGACCAGGGACTAGAGGTGACAAAAAAAAAAAGATACTTTGACAATTGACACTTCCCAAATGCCAGCAGTCTGAGTAAAGCGAAAGGTGCCTGCTGAGTCCTTGCACTTTGCTCTTGAACTTTCCTTAACTAGTACTACACAAATCTCTTCAAAATGCTTTATATGAAATATGCCAAGGACTTGTACCGTGTAGTCAGGAATAATAACTGAAATCTGGTGACGCTGCTCAACAAGCTTGAACGTCGCAATGTTCTTGAGTGAGTCTAGAATTGGCCATACCATCCTCTTTGGTGCGGATGAATATCTGCTCACTGCGCACACCATCCCCAGCACGTGTAAAGGCCAGCACCTGGATGCTGTAATTGGTATATTTCTCCAGGCCATCCAGCTCCAAAGGAGACTGAGGAGTGGTGATGTTCCGGATGTCTCCCAGCTCTGAGGAATGAGAGACAATGTTGTGGTCAGACACAAACCTTTCTTCTAAAGCACAAGACTACCACCACTGACAACAGTGCAGTGAATGCATGTAGAGCAATATATAAAGCTAGATGGCATATCTTCTCATTTATCTTACTCACAATTAAACATAATTGCATTACTGCTGTACATGAGTTATGATGTCCCCTGGGGAAATACATTGCTATTTACTCCAACAATAACAAAAAATTCACCCTGTAATGTAAATTTTTCCATACCTTTGAGTTTTAGCACATAATGAAGGTCACAAGCAATGTTTGCACTAATCTACAGTACCATACAGACTCTCTTTTACCATAATATTTTTCGGCTGTTTTTTATGTTGAAACCTCAACATGTTATATTGGGAATAACAGTAACAACACTCAAAAATCAACACCATGGTGAAAGAACACTATAAACCCAAGCTCTGAAGAAATGTCTCTTCCTGATGTTCTGATGCTGACCCCTCTGGTTTGCAGCATTTGAATTATTGATATCTCTCTCTGTCTCTCTCTCTGAACATCCACCAGGAGGGAAACACAGCAATGCATTGTATGGACACTGCTTAAATTGTACAGGCAATGTTTCTCCACTTGCTTCGAATGAGGCCGTTCAAAACAAATTGTTCTTGAGAAGGAGCAAATTAAAAATGACCTATTTTAAATTCTATGTAATACCAGACTAAGCATATGAGATCCTATCTTACCCATCTGCAATTGTGTGAATTAACAGTATATGTAATGGTGAATTGGATCATTCTCTATAAATCACTAGTGTTAATAGTGTTAATCGATGTCTATTGATTGTTGCAGGAAAGCCAAACCTCTGCTTAGAGGCACAATACATTTACCAACATATAACAGAATAAAAGAATCAGAGACTGAATTTATCATATCAATACATTTCTACAACACAAGTTTGTGTTCTTTACAAGAGTAGCTAATCATATTTTAATGCAAGTTTTCCATTCCACCTCTGAATCAGTGGGGAATACTCCAGGATGTACTGCAACCTCTAGTGTGAGAGGTATAAGTCAGAATTTGACTCAGACCGTATACAAGGAAGCAATGCACTGAAAACATACAGCTAAGATCTAGACTTGTGACAACCATATTGCCTAAGTGATTGGGAATTCCATCAATTTATAGGATCAGTGTTGCCCTCTGGTGGTGTAATACTATATGAAATAACGCAATATGTCTACTTGACAATCCACAACAGATACCCTATACAGATACTAACCACAGCTGTTACTAATATTTTACAAATGTTTTCTTGCATCATGATTACACTGGCGGTATACACCAAATGAAATGCTAGGCATTTTTTGGCATCCGTAGCTGTACCGTATCAAACATCAAGAAACAGCTAACACAATTTGGCATACTTAAATTGCAGGAGATCTAAAAGAATGCCCCGGTAAATTATATGAAAAGGATGCGAATAATGATTGATTTTTACTTTCATTTTTGACCCCAAAAGTTGTCTACTATTGGATTGAGCAATTCAGCTTCTCACAGCAACTGTCCATGCCAACTTGCAACTTGTGTATTGTTTTTTTTTTTTGATTGTCTTTTGAAATCTGTCTAAATGCTTTACCTGGTGAAAATTCTAAAGCCAAAAGTTTTGTTTCTCTGTGTACTTATCCTTGTTTTATCTAACACTCCAGTCAGAAAGCAGTGTGTGTGAATCATGACAGTATCTGAGTCCACCCACAGTGCGAGCAAACTGGAAACACTACGTATAATCAGTATAATAAGGCAGTGTTTTTGAGTGTATGCTGGTGTTGCTGCTGTCAGGGCAGTAGAGTATACCTCCATCAGGTAGATTTGCCCAGTAGATGACACGATAGCCCTGGAGGATGCCATTCAGCGCTTCTTTGACAGGAGTCTGCCACGATAGAGAGATGGTTTCAGGGGACGTGGCCACGGCTTGAACTTTCTCTGGAGGGCGACTGGGAACTGCAAGTACAGAAATGAAATCAGGGTCATAAGTAAACCTAAAATATCCCTTTACCATGTTTTATTTCAGAAGCCAGGGCTTAACCATTGCCTTTTGTTGAGATTGAATTCAGGGAAAATGGATTAAGAAACTGGAACTCCGTGCAGGACTGCCTAATTTGATTTCTGCCGCCTTTCTTTTTCAGGCTAATACCATTATTTAAAAATGGGAGTGCAGTGGAAATGTAGTGTGCTATATATCCGCTAGATGATAGTATATCCCACACTTCTGATGTTGTGGGGGTGAGAGTTTTGTTTACCATGTGCCCAGAGCAGATACAAGTACATTGCGATTCTTGTTCATGTTAGTTCTCTCGTGGTATAAGTTACAACAACAGTACAAATTACAAATGTCACACTATACATCAAGGACAGTTTCTGGCTTGAATGGCTGAGATCCTGGATCTCAATTTTGAGTTGCAGCAGAGGCAGAGGCTGTAGATCTCATCAATAGATGGCATATTCAGCTCCAATGATCAGCTGCGCTATTGTCATGACCCTTTGAAAAGCTTCCCCATCATGTTTGCTGTTGTTACCATACTGAACAGTGATACCAGACATTAAGACCCTCTCAGTGGTGCAGCAGCAGAAGGTCACAAGTAGTCAGTACCCCATACCACATTTTTTAGACACCGCAGAAAGTAGAGGTGCTGTTGTGCCTTCTTAGTCATGCAGTCTGGGTTTTGAGACCAGGTTAGATGAAATCTGCAAGCCAAGGAATCCTAAAACAGCAGACAGTTTCCACTGTGGTGCCCTTGATGATGATGGGTGTGATGTCCTCTGCAGTTCCTGAAGGCCGCTAAAAGTTCTTTGGTCTGGTTATCATTGAGGGCCAGGTTACTGTCTTGACACTACTTTGCAAGATGCTCAGCTTAACACCTGTGCAATGACTCATCGTTGTTGCTGATCAACACATTTAAGATCTGGTTGCAGTTGCAGATGGCTGTACAGTCACTGGTGAACTGGTGAATATAGCTTAGATTGTGAGGTTCGCTGTGTAGTTGCCAACCTTCACCATCTGGGTTTTGCCTGTCAAGAAATCTAGTTGATGGAGTTGCAGAAGCCTAGACCCCTAAGTTTGGGAATCAGTTTAGCGGGGATGATGGTATTAAATGTTGAGCTTAAGTCTAAGAATAGCCATGTAACAAAGATACCACACTTGTCAGTGTGCCCCAGGGCAGCGTTCAGGGCTAGAGATTTGCCAACATCAATGGACCCATTTGGATGGTATGCAAACTGGAGTGGGTCAAGAGAATGAGAGAAGGTGTGGTTTACATGAGCTATAATGAGGGTCTCCAGGTACAGCATAACCACAGATGTGAGCACCCTAGGTCAGTAGTCATTTAGGCACGTTACCTTGGTTTTCTTGGGCAACTTTGGTATATCCTGGGACAACATTAAAATGTCATTCAGCTCACTGTGTGATCTCTAGTTGTATTAGTGAAAACCCAATGAGTGATCCTAAGTGCCTTTCAGTGGAGTTCGGTCCAAAAAACCCTTTGCTATATAAACAGATTCCTTTTACACAAATAAGGTTCGTTCTGACATTGCTTGTTCCCAGTCAATAGGCTGTGGAATAGAACGCTGAACTTAAAAACAGAGTTACCTTTAACATATTTAAGAGTTGTGATCTGACAGACAAGTACACAATTCATAGGCAATGAAATCTAAACCCAGTCTTTCAAGCACAAGGCTATAGAATACGACCTACCATCTTCCATGGTGGTGGCGCGAACTTCACTGGAGGCCGGCCCGGGACCTGCACTGTTGCTGGCCTGCACCACTACCTCATACTGAGTGAATTTTTTCAAATTGTTCAGTGTTAAAGTTTCGCTGTCTCCCGTGCTTTCCACACTGATGCAAATAAACTGGTGACTTCCGTTAACGGTGTGTTCTCTGTGACACACCTGGTATCCTCTGATCATACCATTCTGGAGGTGCTTTTGGGGAGCCTGGGTAAGACAAAAGAAGAGTAAGCTTGTATGTCATCGCATGGGCAATCCAGTCACAATCCATTATACAGCATAAGAGGAAAACCACACAGATGAGCGAATGACAATTTGTAGGAGTATCAACCAAATGATTCACACCTTCCAGGTTACCCTGATGCTTTGGGAAGAGATGGCTTCAAGCTTCACGTCTTGTGGTGGACCCTCGGGATCTGAAAACGAACCAATGAGTTCTGGATCAACGGAAATGTCACACAAGGTACACTGAAAAATGAAGTGTTTGCTGCTGTTTCAAAGGAGAAAGAGAGCTGTGAGTACTCCAAAGCCATGGGAAGATAGCTATGGGAAAATACACATCACTACAGAACTACTCACATTAATTTTCATCCACAAACAGTCACAAACTGAACAGTTTGTGTCTTTTATTGCATCCTCATCATTTATGTGAAGATAATTTTGCTATATCATATTTAACCACTAGTTGGCAGCAAATTTACAGTAAATGTACATTTTCTGCCGGTTACAACCTGTCTCTCTCTTTGTGTAGAGTGTAAACAAAAGCCTACTTTATCAACGTATATCAGTTAAATATCGACCTTCTTCTTAGCAGTGCATAGAACCTGGGGCAAGCAGATGAAGTGGCGAGAGTTGGGAGGGAGGGCTGCTCTCAACAGAGGCTAATTTGTGGATCATTGACCAAACTGTGACATTTACTGTTTTGGCCACTAATTGAAAAGTCTCTTTTTACTGCATGGTCAGCTTGTGTTCAATAATGCATCAGAGCCACAAGAGATCACATTTTTCATCACAGACATTTATTAATGTCACTGTCATTTTTTTCCAGCTTGCATTTACAAAATTATGTTGTGAGGGTAACTTGACGGGCTCAGTTCAAACAGTATGCTATGGAAAGTTTACCTAGCATGTACATTTAAAAAAATCTTTATATTTATCTGTTAACCATCGTGGTAAATTTTAATGTATTGCTGGAGGAAAAGGAAACTCGCATTCAAACATTAACAAGAGTAAAGGGTGTGCACAAAAACATAATTTTATTGCACACTCTGTATTGTTACCCATTCTTTTACAAACCAATTAAGTGTTTCCTCGCTTTTTTTTATAAAGTATTTTGACAGTGGGGTTTTTTGACAGTGTTTTTGGGTAACGTTTTGTCAATTAAGTATTGCCAGAATTATCTGGAGTGGCAGTGGCCACTCCTCATTGGGATGAACATTTTGAAACCATGCAGTGGTTCATGTTTGGCATGTGATCTGTGTTTTTGCCCCCACCTGCTTCATCTGTGGTAACGGTGAGCTCATTGCTGGCATCACTGTCACCGATGCTGTTCTTGGCAAACATCCGAATGTTGTAAGTGGACGAGGGGTGTAGCTCAATAATAGTGGCCTGGTTCAGTGTAGGAGACACATCTCTTGTTCTGCGAGCTTTTTCCCAGGATGCTGTAAGAGAAGGTTTAGGTACAAACACAGGAAAGGAATAAAACCAAAGAGACTGATGGCTTAAAACATCCAAAAACAAACAAGTAATTAGATATAAAACGAACAAGGTGTTAGATCACTCTGTATCTAGATGAAGCACTTACGTGTCAGAGGTTTAAGATTACTGTGACTTATTTGCATTCTAGCAGATCATTTCATCAAACTGTATTGTATTTTACCTGATTTGTTTTTGCATTCAATGTCATATCCAGTGATTGGACTGTTCCCATCAAAGCCCATTGTCCATCGCAGAGCAATCGTTCTCTCCTTTACTTCTCTGATCTCCACCTCAGGTGGGTCTGGTGGTTCTTCAATGCACAGAGAAAAGGAAAGTCAGACATGACTGATTTGTGCTCTGACTGATTTGAAAGATCAGAATCTTTACACCAAAAAATCCTGTCATATTTATTGTTCTGACCCAAAGGCTGTATATACTTTGTCTTAAATCAAACATGCATCACATACTGATCCATGGAAAGACATCAATGTTTCATAGATTACTTGGGAAAAGTGTCAATATTTGACATGGTTGCATTTCCAACTCTAGCCACAGGGGGTCTCTATTTCCCCTTTCTCAGTTCTCATTTTCATTTTCATCACAATCTCTTGGGTGCCATTTTGTTCAAAAATGCTACAAGCAAGGTCGTCTTGAAAAATTTACAAAGTTAGTAATGATTAATGCGTGGTTTAAGGTTCGGGCCCATAACTTATCACACAACGGTGAAAATGACATTTCATAAGATTAGGAAATGAATGCTGCAGTGATACTGAAACATACCTTGTACTGTCAGCTGAATAATTCCTCTGTCTTCACCATAGGAGTTGATAGCATGGCAGGAGAAAAATCCAGAGTCCTCCCTCAGAGTTGGATAGATCTTGGTGGATGGACACAGGGTTATCATTTTTGCAGAAATTACAGTATGTCTTTGTAGTTTAATGTGTTTATATCCTTAAGAGGAGGATATCAGGGATCAGTCTCTCATAGATCTTATACATACTCTAAGATCTATAAGTCATGGCACATTTATAGTTTGTAGCGTGCTTACCTGCAGGGTAGAGATGACCTCATCACCAACTTTCTTAACCGTTACAGTGTGCCGCCACATATCCGGGTTAATCATGTGAGACTGTTTCTCCTTTTCCACCTCCTTCTCCCAGCGCACCATAATGGGCTTCTCACCATGGGCCTTACAGCTCATCTCTTTCTTTTCACCTTTCGTCGCCAGGGTGGTATTGGGGTATGATGTGATCATTGCAGGTACTGAGAGAAAGAGACAGAGAGACAGACAGACAGACAGAGATGTAATGAGACTGACTAGTATACTCAGTAATGTACTTAGTAGTGTAGTTTATTCATGAATGAGTCTTACATAGCTCACAACTTCTGTTGAATAAATTTATTGGGAGACAGGAAGGTTGTTTTACATATATACCATCATATTTCACATGGTAAAAATGATTTTGACACAAATTGTTTGCATGTGTCTTTCAGCCCAAAGAGCACGGCTCATGTTGTATATATCTAACTCTATTCTAACAGGGTTCATTTGTCACTGAATGAAAGCAAATACCTGTGTGGGTAAACAAGGAGTATTAACTCTGTGAAAGTGACCCATCAAGAAATGAAATGGAGCAGTAATGACCCTCCCATAATTTGCCCCAGCCAGAGACAACTATATTTTATCTTTCAGAGCTGCGGTGTTTTCAAAAACAGATGACAATCTCAATATTATAACCCTTGATATGTAAGGATTAAATTTAAATAAAAAACAAATAAATCAATAAATACAAATGTATCTAACATTTAAATAAATAAGTAAATGGGTCTGTTCTCACTTTTTTGGAGAGTCACAGGCCACACAGCAGTGCTGTGAATGCCTTAATAAATTTGCAGCCAGAGTATGAGGTCCTGTCTGAACAAAGTCTGAAACTCAGTTATCCACAGCTTACAGCCCACACGAGCAAGCCAGGATAACCGTGCCCTCTGTTCCCTGTGCCAAACCACTGCTCTCCTTTGTCATGGTGTGATGAGCCAGTAAAATAATGGAAAAAAGCAAAAAAAAGGTCTTTGTCTTTATGGTGGGCCTGCCTGTCTGCTCCCCCAGCCAACCCCTACACCCCCCCCCCCAAGGCTGGTTCCTGTCAGCTTCGTGACCACGCCCCCAAGGCTGGTTCCTGTCAGCTTCGTGACCACGCCCCCAAGGCTGGTTCCTGTCAGCTTCATGACCACATAATTGCTCTGATGATGTATTTCTTTAATATCCAGCAGAATTATGGGTAGCAGAGTGGGGCTCTGAGGGGAAGAGGAGGTTATTCCTCTCCAGAGATCCCAGTACACTGCCTGGTATTCCGCACTGAACAGCTGGGACTGTTGCTGGGCAGGACCACCTGCCTTTGTCATTACATGCTTTAAGAAAACGAACAAACAAAACCACAAACTCTTACGGGAACCAAAGTTCTTTAAATTTGTGTTTCAAACAGTGTGTGGCAGTTGAATCACTTAAAATAAATGGATGCTCCTAATAAAATGGCTGTTTCTCTCTCTCTCTCTCTCTTTTCATCTCTCTGTGTGTGCAAGAGAGGTTTTTTTCTGTGAGGTTTGGTACTGGAGAGGTAAAGATACTGTGAATTGTGAGCAATTGCATGCAAATGATTTGCCCTCAAGGCAAAAGGCCAGCAGTGTAATAGAAGTATTGACATTTTTTAATGAAGCACAAGTGCAAGGAATCCATAATCTACTGAGAAAAAACACAACCTCTCTCTCTCTCTCTCTCTCTTTCTCTCTCACACACATACACACAGAAGGATTTGGAAGGGAAAAGTAAGAGAATCAGCAAGCAAAGCATGCTGGGACCTAATGATTTCTATCCCCTGCCCCATCAAGCGAATAAATATCTTTTTAAGTAAAACCTCTTGAGTCTGTGAGAACACGGCTGAGCCTTCAAAGGCAGGGGGTGTACAGGTTTGATGAATACTAACAGAGAAACTGTGAGGAATTTTGTAGCAGTAGAGTTACAGGTTCACACAGTTCAGTAAAGGTGGCTGAATGGAAGAATAATTATCCCGTTCTGTCCGCTTACTCAGGAAACGAGGACAATTGGGAGATAAGAAATTTTGTGTATGGTGTATGTGTAAATAAAATGCCTAATAATGTTTTGCAGCACTTGTCTCTAATGTAAGTCTGCACTGACTAATTAGCAAACCAGATGTGTTTTATAGAATAGAATGGCACAATCAGCCAAGTAAAAGTTATGTTTCCTGTCTCTTCCCAGGTCACGAATTACTTCTGCTTTCAAAATGGCCCCAGAAACTGGCAAGAATTGAGCATGTGGAACCTATGTTTATTGGCTGGTTCATTAAATATATTATATCTTATTTTTATTTATAAAATATACAACAATGAATAACGCATGCTTTCTGAAAATTCTCTCAGACCTGTTTACTGAAGAATCACCATCATTATCAAACATTAAGTTTTATTTTTTACAAAATTCAGAAGACATAGGATGATGTTTAGATACAATGTTGATTTGGATAATCTCACTGAAGGTCCTATCTTCTGTTTTTTTGGTTGCAGATTTAAAACAGTCCGCAATAACAAGTCATCCGTTGATTTCTTCTGAAGGAATACGCATTTAAATGGCAGCGTAGAATGATGTCACTATTAGCAAAGTAACCCTGACAGATCCTATTTGGGCTAATGCTCATTCATTTTGTTCTCTTTAGACTTAGGTACAGCATACCTGTGAGAGCAGAGCTTGCTGCTGGTTTGTGGGGATGTGTGTGTGTGTGTGTGTGTGTGTGTGTGTGTGTGTAGGGAATCCTGCTTGTTTTCTTTACTGCCTTTTTCCCATGCAAGAGTCCTCTTCCCTCCATTCAATAACTCCCTTTCACCTGGACATGTTGCCATGCCAACCGACCCTGGCCTGCCAGCTCTCTCTCTCCCTCTCTCTCTCTCTCTCTCTCTCTCTCCCCCTCTCTCTCTCCCTCTCTCTCTCTCTCTCTCTCTCCCCCTCTCTCTCCCAGCTCTGAGAGGGGCTGTCAGTGCAGGACGAGAATAGAACAAACATCCAGAATTGATTTTCATAAGAGTGTAGTTATCACATCTCCTTCTGTAATATTACTTGATGTAGCGCAGAGAGAGAAAGCTCTCTGAATGGTGTACCATTTTGCCTTTTGTTCAGAATGACATTTTTAGCAAATAGATGGATACAGTGTGAAATGTCAGGTCTGCCTTTTAGATAATGGCTTAGATTAGCTATGTACTCCTCTACTGTCTTTGCAGTATTAGGTTTGTAGTAAATATAGGTCTCTGACTGTCCTCTAAGCCAAAGGATCAGTTCTCATTAACAGGTAGTGGAGCCAGGGCATTTCAGTGGTTAAATAAAAAAACATCTCTTGTGCTAATTTTATTTGTTTCTTTGTTTTTTGTTTTTATGGCTCGAAGTAATCTTGGCATTTTGTGTTTATAAGGAACAATGTTGTGTTTATATTATTAAAAACAATCTTTGAAGTAAAATTATACAAACCTTACATCATGTTTACTGTATACTCCCTTCCACCACTCTACGCCATCTGACGTCATGACAAAGAAATTTAGTAATTCATAAAATAACACGTTGGGCTTTAGTATTGGTAATATTTGCTAAAATGAAATTGATTTGATTGACAGATGCCCTCCTGAAGACCCCATTCTTTGTCTCTCCTTCTCTTCCATGTGTGACCCTCTCTCTAATACAGCACTGGCCTCAGTCTCGCCGTGTTCACTCATCCTTTGTGTTTTACTGTCTGTGTTTTAGGATGGGTTTGTTTTAGACTGATCGTTCTCCCTGTGTGTATGAGGGTGTGTGTGTGTGTGTGTGTGTTACAGATTGTGTGATTGGTGTGTGCCCTTGCTGTGCGTGTGAGTGTGAGTTTCAGACTGCATTTTGTCAGTGCTCTGCATGCGGTGTAGAAATGTAGGCCACTGCTCCCATGCCTGACTGGGCCATGCGCGAGAGAGACGAGATCGGTGTGTACAGCAGCGCCCTGTCCCCCGCTGGCATTGCTCACTGGGGGTAAACAGGGAGATGACTGGTTAAGTGGGGACGTTCAGTACGCCACAGTATTGCCCTTTGCTGCACAATTGGGCTTTGCATGGAGAATGATCTGCATCATGATGCCAGTGATGTAAAGCCCTGTAGCCAATCACAGAGCCTTAGAGGAGGAGTTATCCGGGATGGATTTAGTCTCGTACTTGCCAACAAACACTAATGTTCTTTTTTTTCCCCCCATAGCTTATTATCTCGCATTCTCTCTCATTGTTTCAAACAGAATATGAACTCACATTCATATTCATTTTATTAGTTAAACTTCAACGTGAGCATTAGTATTTTTGTGCATTTTTAAAGTGAGGCTGAAGAGTGTTCAAACATAAAATGCCCAAGTCCAAGAAAAAAAGAGGAGAAAGGAAAAAACATAAATATGTGTAAATTTGGCAGGAATGTGTGCACTTCACATAAGACCCAGCGACAGTGGAAATAAGGAAGAATCTAAACTGATTTCATTTTGCCACATCTATTATTTCTGTCCATAAAAGCTAATCACAGAAAATAGCAAGTGTCTCTTTGGCCATTGGAGGATTGAATTCCATTTCCTGTGGCGCTGCGTCAGATAAAGTGTTAAAGTAACATGGTTACCTTGTGTGGCATAAATTATAATAAAAGCTCCTGACAACAACATTCAACCAAATTGATCTCAAAGTCAGTATCAGAGTCTAATGAAGGGGGTGACCCTGAATTAACCAAAAAATGACAAAGTGCTGATGAAGCAGACCAAAAAAACCAAAACCAGCCCACAACAACAGGCCCACAGGTTCACACTGTAAGTACTGTCTTCGTTCCTTCTGTTTATTGATTTACATACTTATTTATTTATTGAAGACATGGACCTGTCCCTTCCAGTCAAGCAGCTGCTTGACTCTTTGTGAGAGCTGAGTGGCAGGCTAGCCCTTAATGAGGGTTTCCTTTGAAGCCAACTTGCAGAGATCACAGGAGGCTATGAAACAGGCCACCGCGGGAGGCTAAGGTTACCGCACAGAAAAGTACACTGAATCAAAACAACTGCGTGACACCTGGGAACGCCACCGCTCTCTCTACTCCAGCACTGCATGGAGACACACACGAAACACATGGCATTATTTTACACGTCTGTCTGGCCGATCGCACCGACGCCGTGGTGTGGTATGGTGATAACGCTATGGGGGTTTGCGTGCTAAAGTGTATGTGAGAGAGATACGGAGACAGACAGAGGTTAGGAGAAGGGGGAGGGGCCGTGTTTGGCTCAGTCAGAGAGCCGCTCTGCAGGGAACCTCCTGCTTTGACTTGATAAGGAAAAATAGGCTCCTCAAACATCAGTCTGATCAAATGGAAATAAAGCCTTTGCCAAAGTAGAGTGGGAGGGAGACAGGAATCCACCACACTGCTATAGAGAGACTTAAAATTACTCAGTGAAAATGTGACTAATTTAGTTGGAAACACACACTCAAACTTCAAATACAAGTTTGAGTAGTGCGTAATGTTTGTGAGTTCACTTACACCAGAATGTTCAACCTGAATGCACTTTACCTGACTTCTCTGTACCCTTCTCTGAGTGAGACATTCAGCTGACCACCAGTGTTTCTCATCACTTCATGTCTGATGTATTTGGCAGATGACACTGTGCCTCTCTCTGACTCCTTTATGGTGCAAAATTTGTCCTGTGTTTTGTGTTAGAATAGAGGATATAGAAATGCAGGCTGTATAGGAGGCTGACAACACTGAAATGAATTTACACTGAGATTTAAAACGGTATGATCTGGGCGACAGCTCTGTATTTGCGTCTGGCAGCACAGAGTAGCAATAACCGATAAAGGAAGCGTTAGATATGAAATGAGCGATAGAGAGAGAGAGAGAGAATGTGTGTGTTTTTGTGTAGCTTGATTTTCCACATGGTATCCTCTGCTTGGGCAAAGAGTTCGAGACTTAATGGAGGGGACATAATCGTTTGGTGGCTCAGCAGTTGCTCAAACAAACAGGCTGCAGGATTCAGACAAACATGCTCCAGGATTCAGACGAATAGGCTGCGTGATTCAGCGAAGCCCTGACCACTGAGTAGTAGTTGGTCGGTTATTGCCACTGCTGGACCTCTCTGTCCAAAAACAATGTAGACTGGTTAGCTGACAGCCCAGCCTGTACTAAGACACACCCACACAAAAGTTTACCTGACCTCTGCATCATCAGGGTTGCAATAAATGGTGATTCATAAGCAGCTAACAGTGCCCAATAATAGAATTGGACAAACACAAATGCACTTAGCAAGCTTCTCACACTGGTAGAATTTGACCGAATCAAATCACTTCTTAAAACTCTGGGGATGGTGAGGTTGGTGTCTGGTGCTGCTCTATGAAATAAGCCACTGTGCAAATTCTGTGCTGGAAATGGATCATCATGTTCAAAAGGCGCATATATAGAATCGGAATTACTTTGAATGTGTTGTGTGTGTTGTCTATTTAAATGACAGTAGAATGGGTTTTGGGCCAGGCTATTTAGAGTTATGACCAAACATTGCTCAAAAAGCAATGGTCCATGCGAACTTTAATTTGCTCTGAAAAATGAAATCCATAAAATACATTCACAAGCCATTCTAATACTGTTTCGGTGACATAGCATATTACTGCGTGTTTGTGTATGAGAGTACAAATGTTCTCTACAGAAATATGCTCTTTGAAACAGGAACAGCACTGTTTGTTATGACTCTCTACAGGTTGTAGTGAAAGTAGCAGATGCAAGATTCTTTTTTTTTTTCTTTTTTCTTTTTTCTTTTTTTGTAAATACTGCCGTCGACCATTTAAAGAAATCAAACATTTTGAGAATGCTTCGATTTTAGCCAACAGTAATGGTAAGTGCCCGTAAAGACAGACTGCCCAGCTGGGCCTTACTTTTAACGTTGAGGTACATGGACTTGCTGACATCAGCTCCCACGTCATTGCTGACTTTACACAAGTAGTAACCACTGTCCTCCTCCAGCACGTGTTTGATCAGTAATGAGCCGTTGTCGAGCTGTTGGATCCTGAAGCCAGAGTTCAGGGCGATGGGGTGAAACTGAGGAACGCCAGACCCTGACAGAGAGAGAGAGAGAGAGAGAGAGCGCAGAGGTAGAGTCAGACTCCACACAGCAACAAGTCAGTTAACTAACGCTGCATTGCCACACATACAGTTCTGCAGGACAGGATAGAGTGGTCTCTTGTAAGATGGGAGAGGTCTGTGCCATTTATGAAATGAAAGGTTTCAGTAACTTCTGAGTTGTTCTCTTTCCTGCAGTGGCTTGGGAGTTGTGTGTCTTTCCCTCTCAGATCGATTTGTGATGTATATGGTCTGGGATATGATTCGGGAACAACATGTCTAAATATGAAACATTGCACTATGATATGATTCAGTTCAGCTCAGTTTAGTTCAGAGTCGTAGGTTCTCAGTCAGGACTTTGATTTGAAGCAGGAAAATTATTCTTTTTAAATTACTAAGTAGTTAATAAATGAGCCAATCAGTGGTGGAGGTTGTGTTTCTTTTTTTTTAACAGTTTCCCCATGAATTTGCTTTGGATTTGATGCTGTTGAATCATTTCAGTCAAATCCCAGTCTCCAGTCCTACTACCATTAACATAATCAGTCATTGTTGAGACTTTAACAGTAGGGTTTTTTCTTTGGGACCTTCTTTACCTTTAGAGTACTTCCACTCAATCGCGGGGCGAGGTTCGCCATCTGCAGAGCAGTTCAAGATCACAGCTTTCCCATAAATACCGTCCTGGTCTTTGGGTTGCACTTTAAACGTCGGCGGAACTGGACAAGCAAAAAAGAGGAAAGAAAGAAAGGGTCACGGACTGGTACATATAAAAAAACGTGCTTTGCTGTTCACTTCAACCCCAGTTAGCTAATGTGTAGAAAAGCACTGCCTGGACCGGACCCATACTGATCATTGTCAGTATTTTGCCCTGATCTCTTTTGCATTGTCATGTGAATAGTCAGTGATGTCCTCCTTACTCCTGACAATGAGCTGGCTCTGGTACTTCACCACGGCCGCGTCGTTCTGGGCGATACACGTGTAGGTGCCATTGTGGATGCGCTGAAGGTTGGAGATGCGCAGGGAGCTGGTGAAGTCGATTTTGTCAATGGTCACGCCCAGACTGGCGTTAATGGGTTTTCCGTCTTTCTCCCACTTGATGGAGATTGGCAGGTCGCCGGACCGAACCACGCAGGGCACGAACACGCGATGGCCAATGGAATATCGAGGGAACTCGAAAGGTTGGATGAAAGGAGGAACTGAGAAAAGCATAAACAGTTTGAACAAACAGCAGTTATTTCACACACACATTTAAATAAATAAACCTTTGTTGCGTCTGTTGTTTATTGTTAAGCTTGACAATATCTCTACAGGAAATCTTTTTGTATTTTGTAAGACAGTCAGAATAGCTACCTTTCCTTGCGTAACATCAAAGGTATAAACCATTTCTGGGTTTGAGTTCATGCCACTCTGTGATTTCGCATGATTTAAATAAGTGAATTGGATTATGATGGCCAGACCACAGCCATCTTGATTTGACACATTGTTTATTGATCCATTCATACCGGGTTGTCTTGCACATCAGAGATGTGTCTGTATATTACTATATTACTATCCATTATATATCACTCTCTCAAGGGACAAATCTCAGGCCATAGGGATGATGTAGCTTTTAAGAGTTAACCATTCAAAGCAATACTGCAGTAAGCAGCACTTTCATACATTTTTCATACTCACTGCAACTGACACGAGACCCAGGAGGCCGAAGGAGTTTCATATGAATGTTATACCACGTTTATACCAACCCTGCTCTTAGATTTACTTATGTAGCTGCAGTTCTTACCTAAAGCAACTCACAGTTTCCTTTTTATGTCAGAAATTTAGAGCCTTTCTCAGAACACACACTATCAGTGAACTTTCACGCTCGGGGGTTGAACCAATAACCTTCCAGTTACTTCCCTACCTTCTGCATGCAGTCTGCATTGTTCTTAGTGTAATTGGTTCACCTTTTCTCAGGCTTTGACAGGGAGCGGCTGATACAGAGAGGCATTTACCTTTCACAGTGACGTGGACACTCTGATTTTTGAAGACCTGTGGTTGCACCTGAACGTGGCAGGCGTACTCTCCCTCGTCCAGTTCCTTCTGCACGTTCAGAAGCTTCAGAGTACCATTGTTCTCAAACGCACGCTGACGGTCATTAAAGGGGAGCAGGTTGGAATTCCTAAACCATTTGATGGAGTAGTATGGATAGCCAATGACATGGCAGTGTATATATGTGTCCCGCCCAGCTATGGCCGTTAGGTTTTTCATTGGTCTAATGTCAGCGGGACCTGTAAAGACACATAAGAGAAATACCTCTCTTTAAATTGATTAAAAGAATGGAGGAGAAACATGTCAGTTAGGAAAACAGTAATGAAACTGCAATATTTAGCTCTGGATCCCATTTACTGGAAATTAATTGAAGGACACCTTCTTATCACTAAGTTGTCTGCATTGCATCTGCAGAGAGATGAACATTGTCTTTTTGCTTTTAAACAAGGTAAGCTCTTCTGAGGCCAGCACAACACTGAGGCACCGATTGGGGTACCGTCTGTTTAAAAGAAAAATAAGCCAAGTACCGTACACTCCTGAAGAATTGTGACATTATTAAGTTGCTAATGTCTTACATGTTTATAAAAGACTTCTAAGGTTCCCACTACAAAGTGGAATCAAAATCAGATTATCGGAACTAGTAATTTCTGGAATTCACTGTCTTGTCTTTTAACTGGTCTCTAAATGCATTGGCTCATTTACACTATCACAAGGCTAGCAGGGACACAAGCTGGCATTAGAATGGTCTCTAAATGCATTGGCTCATTTACACTATCACAAGGCTAGCAGGGACACAAGCTGGCATTAGAATGTGCCTTAAATGGCGATGCAGAAGAGTTGTCTTCATCAACGCTGTTGCTGATGACAGCCGAGCAGACCATTCACTCAGATGGGTCTAAAAGGACATTTTACTTCAAAATATATTGCCCTTTTCCAGTTTACTCTTTCTGGTAGCAAATGGTAGAAATGGTGAGTGGTAGGGCTATTTTCTTGATGCGGTCATCGTCGTCGGCTGTGGACATTCACGTGGACTCACTAAAGCACATTAACTTCACTGAACATAACAGTAATATGATCATGTTCTCATTAGCCAATACACAGTCATTAGACCACAACAAATGCCTGGTCTGCACCCACTGACTGCTTGGTTTTCAGTTCCCAGTAAATAAGGAGTTGCAGATAGCTGACTGAAAGCCTACTGTCAAAAGTGACATGAAGGGCATATCACCTAGTGATGAAACACTCAGCGTAAAAACACGAACAAACCAAAACAGCATTACCAGACAAATTTTTGCAGTTATTCAGAACTTGGCTTTTCATATACCTTTTCTGTCTACCGTTGTGTCATTTCAGAATTAAGAGACACACCATTTGATTTTACCAGCAGGTTACATCAAATTTACCAGTGTTGAATTTACTCCGGTGTTAATCCTCTTTTATATAAACAGAATTCCAGGTCAACACTCACAAGTGTAAATGAAGTAAATTCAACAGAATTGAGTGTTAATTTAAAGTAACTTAAACAACTGCAACTCCAGGCAATTTCAAACTGAAAAAATTTCCTTTGTCTCAATGGTTTGAATAATGGAAGAGGGAATGAATGAATGGAAAGAGAACAATAGATTAATAAATGTACAGATGAGGAACAACTCAACCACATGAACGTAACCATGACTGAACATGATCAGAGGAAAGGTCATTGTCTGACAAACCTTAAACCGAAATTGAGACAAACTAGAAAAAATAAGAAGAAATTCATGTTACCCAAGAGAATGTACCAAGAAAAAAAGATTAGTCAGGAGCTATACTTAGATGGTTTCAAGGCATGGATGAACTTCAACCAAAATGAATTACACGTGTGTGTGTGTGTGTGTTGGAGGAGCTGATTTGACAAGCACCTCTTACGTTTATTCGAGCCTGGTAGGAGATGGTCCCTGCAGAGTTGTTGCAAGTGCAGCGGTAGACCCCACTGTCACGGACCTGAATGTGCGAGATGTTCAGGTAACTGATCACGTTCCCGTCGGCCGTTATGCTGTGTCCCATTCGATGACGGCTGTCTTTGATCACGGGGTCGTCGTCCACCGTCCACGAGACGATCGGCTGAGGGGTTCCCTTGACGTTGCACATCAGGGAAACAAACTCATTTGGGCTGACCACCTTCTCGTTGAACGCAGACAGGATCTTAGGGGTGCCATCTGAGAAGAAGAGAAAGTACTTAGTGCTAACACTCAGACAGAACGCTGTTGTAAAAAAAAAAAAAAGGGTTTCCAATTTCTCTAATGCTCGTTATACAGAGGAGGATCAATATCCTCTTTGTAATGCTCATTGGCTATGGAAGATAGTCGCTGCAGAAACCATGTTCAGTAACTGTAATCCCTGCCAGGCTTTACAGAAAATCTAACAAGCAGAAGCAGAGACTGCACTGCAGGTCTTGAAAACAGTTGGTTTTATTGGTGGTAGTATAATGTGCCGACTTGTTTACACATTTTCCGAGGAAAAGAGAAACACTGATTTTCTGGTGACTTGTGTGTATAAGCCGAAGGTAGTCTACGGATGGCCGCAAATGGCTGATTCCATTTATGTATATAATGTATAAAGTATACTTCCAGTATCTGTTTTCAATATTTCTGGACTTAACATAGAACATACTGAAAAATTTAAGCTGGTACTTTACAGTCACAGTCAGTACATCTTATGTTCTGGTCCCTAAGTCATTATGCTTCAAAACATCAACAGAAATACTCACCCTCCAAGATAACTTGTGCAAAATCCTGAGCGGACATCTTGTCCTTCCTTGCAAAACACTGGTAGACTCCAGCATCACTTTTTGCCATTCCATCCATTGCCAAGTTCTCCTGGTTGATCCCAGTTATGTGAACATTGATGCCTGCGTTGATTCTGACGCCGTTGCGGTACCAAGAGAGCACATACTCATCTGATCCAGTTACACTGCAAGAGAGGGACACTTGGCTTCCCACACTGCCCTTCACTTTCCTTGGGCTGACCACCACCTTCAGAGGCTCTGTAATACCACGATAGATAGATAGATAGATAGATAGATAGATAGATAGATAGATAGATAGATAGATAGATAGATAGATAGATAGATAGATAGATAGATAGATAGATGGAACATTTATTGAAACAGAATTGGATTGCAGCATGTCAAGATTAGACTATACATGGGGTTATGTAGAGTGGTATATCAGGTCAAACAGTGATCATGTGTCATTTCTGCTTGCCCATGTGTTTTGTTTGTTTTTTTTATTTGTTCGGATATTTTCTGTTTTGATATTCGAAATAGACAGCTGTCATCTAATGAGTGCACTGATGAGGGAAGGAACTAATACATGGCTACAAAAGTAAGAGACCTTAAAGAGACTCACCTTTAACCAACAAATGACCAATGACCTGGTCAGTTCCAAAGCTGTTCCACACCTCACACACATAGTTGCCAGTGTCGCTGGGTTGGGCTCTTTCGATCAGCAGTCCCGTCACACTTTGACGGAAACGTGTATCTGGTTCCAGAGGTCTGTTGTCCTTCAGCCAACGGTATTTTGGTGCTGGGTGTCCTGAAGCTTTGCATGGGAGCTCTACTCGGTGCGATGCCATAATTTCACGTTTCTCAAAGCTATCAAGGACCACCGGTGCTGAGTTCGCGGGGTCTTAAAAGACATTAGGAAAAAGTGCTGGTAATCAGAAGCCCTGAAACACTTGTCCTTGTTTGTTTAATTTGCACGTAAACTAATCTCACCTGGAACATGAAGACGTGCACCATTGCTTTGCCTGGTTTCGCCGGTGTAGCGATGTCGAGTCATACAACGGTAGTAATATAAACTGTCCTCCTTCTGTACATCCAGGATATACAAGGCTCCTGTGGATGTTATGAGAAATCGAGGTCCTGAAATAAAACGGTGGAAAAGGTCAGATGGCTCTCACTGCTTATCAGAGGAGATTGTAGAAACACCACATGAATCTGACAAGCTATGTCAGGAGAATTAACAGAAGGTTAACAGAAGATCATTTTCCTCCAGGTACAAAATGAGTCTCTGATTATTTCGCTCGTCTTGATCACCGAGAACCGGCGATCAAGTGCCACTTTGATATGGCCCAATGGGAACACAGCGTAGCAATCATATCTGTTTAATTCTGTTTAATTTATTTAATGCAGTAATAATCTATTTAGTTTCAATTCCTTAGATAATCTGGGAAGGTCATCAGCATTTATGAGGAATAATGTCAAACTAGCCTACATCAGGCGCACACTTTGTGTCAGGAATGATGGAGAATTCAATTGGGATGGACCTGTCTCTGCCGCACTATGGCGTATATTCAAGTGGAGAATCTGCCTCTGGCTGCAGCAAAGGGAGCAGAATTCCCTAAACAGAGAAACTCACGGTTCAGGTTGATTTAAAGGGGAAGCTGACATGTGGGCCCATATTCACAATTGCCTCCTTGTGACTTTCTTCTCTTTTTTTTTTCTGACATGTTATTTTAGTAGACCAATATGTATATCAGTATTAATGTTTTGCTGTTTAGGTTTTTAAACCTGATTAGTACAGCTTTACACTAAGCATAGCTTAAGCTAAACTAATGCCACACTCTATAGTAATGGCACACCGATAGTAAAAGGAACTGCATTGTCCTACCTTCTGTAGGAGCCAATGAAAACAAATTATACACTGAGCGGGAAACAATGTGCATTAGAAATAGTTTCTTTTTTAATTGATCTCATTTGATATTTAGGAGATCCTTTGGAAATGTACTGTTTACACAGCTACCATTGTTAATGGCACAGTACATCAGGTGAAACTGATTGTGTGTTCCCAAGTTTTAATGGAAAGTCATTGTAATTTTAAAAATCTAAGCTAAAAATCTGAGCTCTAATGCTGAGGTGAGGGTTATAACATGACCACACATTAAAAAAAACAGTGAAAAAAAACTTCCTCTCCATCATAACGTTTAAACCTTTAGGGTGTAACCTTATGACCAGTCAAAAATGGAATGTAAATTGATGTGCATTCATGCAAGACCTAAAAAGGTTTTTCCGTTTTCAGAATCATCACCACTGGAGTGAGTGACAAACAGCACTCAACAGGGAGTAAAAATATAAAACAGGGGGGGCGAGGCGGGGGGGGGGGGGGGGCATCAAAGCAATTAGCCCAAAACCTTTAGAAGGGTAAAGTAGCCAATGCCCCATGGGAAGATGTATCTGCTCATTAAATAAACATGTCTCCCAACCTAAAGATCTCTGTTTGACTTCACTGTAGAAACCAAACAATCAACACAAAAGAAGATATATTTTTCTTTTTTCTTTCTTTTTTTTTCCTATATGCCCATCACTCCTTGTGCTGCGTGTATCTGTGTTCTCAAAAAGGCTAACAGAAGCCTGTTTGTTCATTTACCGTAAGACGCTTTCCTTGGCTTCCAATCTACTCCTTCTTTCCCTCCTTTATGTGTAGTCTGAGGGATTGAGTTACATTATAGTAAAATGCTTTAAACTGCAATACTGAAATTATATATATATATACACAAAATATTATATTTATTGGCCTGTATATAATCACAGTCTGTCAGAAAATAAATACATTTGGTTTGAAAAGGCTGAAGCTGGAGAAAGATAGACACATTATTTAGAATGAGGAAGCAGCTTTTGTATGCTCTGACCCAGATTGAGAGACCATGAATTTGATATCCTTAAGGCATTTTCAGCTTGTGGTGTAGATTCAGTTGTACGTGACAGGCAACCGCTAGCGGAGGAGATTTGTGTGTGTGTGTGTGTGTGTGTGCGTGTGCGCGTGCGTATATGTTGTGTGTGTGAGTGTGTTTTTTTGTATAATTATAATTCTTCACTAAAGAGGAATCAATGTTTATAGCAGAGATTCTGTGAGTATGTGTGCGTGTGTGCGTGTGTTTTCGTGTAAATGATTATAATGATTCACTAAAGAGAAATCAATATTGACTGATCCCTGGTATGAACATGTAGAAAGCATAGTTCTTGCCATTACATTTAATTTAATTAATTTAACTTATTTACATTATACAATACAAATATATAACCTACACACACACACACACACACACACATATATATATTCAACACTCCTCATAGCTTCTTTTCTTCTCCCCTGACTGAACCCTCCCTGACTCCCTGCTCTACGCCTTAAGTTGGAGAGATATTCAAAAGCGCATATTTTGTTCCATGAGCCTCTAAAGGAGGAGCGCTTTCATGAAATCAGACAGCTTGTCAGCTATGACAAAAGGCAAAGCGGAGAGCATGCGTGAACATGAAGAGACGTTTACAGTGCGCTGCTGCAGCAGGGCGACAGCCACCTTTGAGTGTTGGTGTTTTGGGGGAAAAAAAAAACAAAAACCAAGGCACAGGCTAAAACGGATCAGTGTAGCATTTTACTGGCACAAAATGCCTTCTGCTTTAAACTGTTTCTGCTTCATTATGCATTAGCTGTGAAGACTGTCCTCTTACATTTCAGCTTGTTTTGTATTGTACTTACGCAACCCTTTGGCTGAATGTCCTCCCAACCAGTGAGATTGAGAGACACAGAGAAACGGTTGAATTTGGTCAAATTCACAGACTAAGCAGGTTTGGGGATACTTGCTGTAATCTTGCTAATGTTTGTGTCAGAATCCTTTGAATAGCTCTGTTTGTATAAAACTGCCAGGCTGTCTGTCAGATACTTTACTTAAACATATACTTCCTCAAAAATCTCTCTGTTACTATGTCATTCTTCTCTCCATGAACCACTGATGTTCCACCAAGGACCACTAGGGTCTTCTTAAGAGCAGTTAGTTATTATGTATAGAAACACGTGATCATCCCACTTTGATTACACCTCCATTACGGTTAAAGGCAGGACTTTGACAGAAACGTATACATCAGTCAGCAGGTCTCCACCATGACCAGAAATATGCAGAAATATCAGCCCATCTTCCCATGTGTTTGCACATCTCAAAAAACTAAAACCAATGTGATAAATGAGGTTATTTTTAAAATGGCAATGTATAGTGGTCTGTGTAATCAGTTCCTGAGTTGATCCTGATTTGATCATAGTTTTTGATACTACAGGCGTGTATGCTGTCAACTGGCTAACAGTGAGATGAATATCGGTCTACTGTTGCCCGTGTTCTGGCGCTTTAGTGTTATAGATGTGTGTTACCTGGATTTACTCCTATCAGAGGAATTACTGTGCTGTCAGGGCTGTTCCACGGACCTCACTCTGTTTGTCTGTTATGAGTAATTCTATTTGTTTTTTGTTTTTTTTAAATTACTTAACTACACAGAGAGAGAGTCATGTATTCTGTTTATTCCTAGGTATCAGATGTAACCTCTGGGGTTAGTAAGACATACAGAGAACAATGCAGCAATGTGACAGTCGTCTTCTGTTTCACAAGCCTGACAAAGACATGCTTTTGATTCCCCCATACAAGGCGACTGATTCTCTGTTCTGTGTGGGTGTACATGTGGATTTGATACAGCTTACCCTTGCATTTGCGGCCGCGTGTGTCCGTGTGTAGGTGTGTGCGTGCGTGTGTTTGTGTGTCTGAATGTGTGTGTGTGTGTGTGTCCGCAGCACACACAGGGGGAGCACATAAGTGTGGTCAATAATAACGATCCAGTCCGCTTCAGTGCACCAACCCTGGGCTCGACGGCCTGCCCTCAGTATGCAAATTGACAGAAGTGCAGAGAAAGCCTTCAATAATACATGGGAGCAGTTGGAGTTGGAGAACACATCCTTGTGCCTGACTGGTGCACACTCCCACACACAAACATTGTCTCCATACGGCTGTGGCAGAGCTCAGTAACCCCCTGACGGCACAGGGACTCTACACACACTTTCTGCATGCTCCACCATTTGTTGGTTGGTCTCATCACTTTGTTGTGTCCTGTCTGACCAATGCTCTGTTTCTACAGCACCCCCCCCCAAATCAGAGTCCTCTATCCCAATCCTTCCTTGAAAACTGTATACATTTTTTTCAACTGAAACACCTTTACACACAGCAGCCCAGTGACATTTGTACCTCCCTCAGACCTCTTGTAGCAGATCTGGAAAATGTAATAGGTGTTAGATGTATGGTAATCAACCCTTGTTTCTCTGATCGCTGTTTGCTTTGGGCATCACAGGTTATATGACTAAAACATATTTAGCTGTCGGGGGCTTTTTTGTTTGATAATTTGTTTTTTGTTTTTTTGTTGTTGCTCTTTTTTTTTTTTTTAAATACATTTTTAGAGGGTGAAGTTCATTAGTGAAGAGACTTTTGCACTCGTCGTAACCGTGGTTACGCAGAGAGACACAATACTCACTTGCAGCAACTTAAATCTTTAATTAATACATAGCCTGAGGCCCCCATTGATTCCTTAAGCTTTTTCTGTCTGCCTGTGCTCCCATACAACCCCCCCACCCCCCGCCTGCTATGGCAGGAGCTAAACTACTGTACAGAACAGACACCTTACACAATTACGATGTCACAGAATCAGCCCTGCAAGGGTTTTTATTTTAATTCTGAACAACAGAGTCCCAGTCCCTGCCTGGAAAGGAACAGGGTATTTCCATCCAATATTTCACATAAAAGCATGTCTCTTTCCTGTTGCATCCATATGGAATCATGGGTAAATGCAGCTGTGTTAAAATGTCTGAAAATGTCCAAACAAATGTCTGAAAATGTCCAAACAAATGTCTGAAATGTCAGCTTGGACGCAGTTCGCTTTCTCGTGTCTTCATCAAAAAAGTAAAATAAAATAAAATTTAAAAAATAAATACAGATGCTCAAAAGCAGGAAACGGTGAACCTTGAGACTGTTCAGTATACAGAGTGCTCCCATCTCTGTCTTTTCCACCCACACAGACTCTTCACACAGAAAAAAAAAATCACATTTTTCTCTGAGTACAGCCTGGAATTAGCCTTGTAAGCAGGGGTCTTTTTCCCTCAGGAGCACTGCATTCATCCGTAATCACTGTGGGGGTGGAGTCGTGTGGTACTCTGACCCCCCCACCCCCCGACACCACCCCACCCACCCCACCCCAAACTCGCTTAGTCTCAGTTTCAGCGACATGTAGCACTTAGGAAATTATATGTCTTCACGCTGTGGAAATAGATTTTATTCTTATGTAGCCTAGATGAGCATGAAGTTGTGGTATAGGTTCGTGATTATTAAAAAAAAACAAAAGACTTGTCTTTACAGCACTTAAAACTGAGTGACTTAGGTACATCTGTTCACATGCGTTAGTTAATGTTTTTGCCTTCTCCTCATTCAGTGTGTACAGTACAGTATAGTACAGTCATTGCATACACTACCAGTCGATCACATTGAAAATAGCTTTTCCACTTCCCTTCACACCATCTATTAGACAAGTCAGTCAAGTCATTAAGGTTCAGTCATTTGCCAGTATTCGACTGTCTGTCTAAAGTGATCCAGTATCCGACACGCCGATATCCAAGAGGGCTCATATTGCTCTTTCAATCATTTGGCAATAAACGGGGATGTCAAATAATGCCACTCTCCAATCAGAGAAGTGTGCATAACAATTATCAACTGAATAAAAAGACTGCTTGGCAAAACTCCGGCGAAGGTTTGCGCTGCTGTTACCGCGCTGGAACTCGCGTGGTGCATATTACATGACCGTTGGCATTTGGAAACATGTATGTGTGAAAAGAGGAAGCAAGGAGGACTTGTGTGAAAGGACGCAAGCTCATAATAAGGTCTTTTCTCAGTAATTACTACGACTCCGTTTGATCAGAGCGGGATAAACGTCTTCATCTGAAAGAGATCAGACTAAATTAACACTGATGTAATAAGTACTATTTGTCACGATTAGAAAGAAAGAGGTGTTGACAGCTGCTGCTGTTGTCACGGCAACATGCTTTGTATTGATACTGTACAACCTCAGCCATGCGTGTGCGGACACACACAGACACAGACACAGACACAGACACACACACAGACACACACACACACACAGAGTGCTCACTTATCTAAGTCTGCTAATCGGGATTTCTCCCTGACGTCAGTTATTGCAATTCAAAAGTCAAATGTTTAAACCTGCTTCTAAACCTTGCGGTACATTTATCCTCAACATTAATAAAAGAAAAAAAATTTCTTTTGTGGGTATCTTTGACATGTCCCCACACTATTTCTTGCCAGCCCCCCTTCCATATTCCATTTATTCACTAGTTCGCGGAGACGTTTCCTCTACGAATTCAAGAAAACTAGGATTACACAAACACAGACAGTTAGGTCTATGTATCTTCATGTATTGCTTAAATCATGGAGGAACACTCTAGTTATTTTACATTTAAACAGACATGCAATAGGAGGTCTTGTTGTGGAGACAGTGATATTTTTTTTTCCCATTGTTGTGTTGATTGGTTGAGGAATAACAGAAGGCTTTTGAGAATTCTGTTACTTCAAAACAGCCAGACACCTCCTTTCCCTTGTGACCAATCAAAAGTCACTGCTCCATTTGTGTACACTAAGCACCTGCTCGATTGGCTGACAGTAAGCCAAACATGTGTGCCCTCAGGAGACTGTGTGGTTTGCTCAGGCTGAGCAGTTTGTAATTAGTCTGAGTATCCTGATGTTATTCTCCCTATCAGCAATATTTTTCACAGAACCTTACCGCTGGTCAGTTCTCTTAAACACTAGCCACTTAGGAAACGTATGAAATCTTAAGAGTTACTATAAAAGCCTTTATCGTCAAAAACAATGTAAAACAGTCTGTAACATTGTAACACAGCATTCCTAATTTCTAATTGCTACTTAATTAGAGGTTGATTATTACCTGGGAAACAGGTGTGTGGTCCCCTCAGCCCATTTTCTACTAAAGCTCGTAAAATTCTAACAGCACTGAGAGTGTTGGAGCAAACACAAACAAAACATCATGTGAATGTCTTACAGAGTCTTCAACAAATCTGTAGTTTAGCCTGATCATTAAGAGAGCAAGGACACTCCAGATACCTCTGTCATTTTATCACTTCCTAATTCTTTATCACTGCTTTGTATCACTGGGGTTCAGTCTGAAAACTTCATCTCTCTCCGTTTCGCTTCGAATTGCCATGCGAACATATTGGTTTTCCAAGGCTACTCTGAAATGCTACCCAAGCTGTCCACTGCGCAGTGAGTACAACACGCGGGTCAAGGCCAAGATTGAATAATCAAACTACGTGCCACTTACAGTCCCTTTCCCACTCTGCTGAGATGTGTCAGGGATTCAGGGAATAATTTTCTCTCATTAGAGCAGACAAGCTTCATGTTTCACTGCCATTAAATATTCAAAATGAGAGAGTGACAGACAGAGAGAGAGGGGAGAGAGAAGTAGAGAGAGAGGGAGAGAGAGAGAGAGAAAGGGACTCATTTAAACAGCCATAAACATTAGCTGGAAACTGCAGGCGTATGATAGCAGATCATGTGGCAGATGAGATCCAGTTAATCTCACATGATATACTACTCAGTGACAAATGAGTTTCAGTTTACAGTCTGCTGGTGGCAGCAGTTCACATAATTAAACAACAGTAATTTTAAGGGCAAATTCTCTTTGTAGAGAGAAAGAACATCTACAAGGAAAGACTTTAGGGAAACCTGCTAATTATTCTCTACATAGCAAAAGATTACTCACACAAGCAGCTAAATTGGCGTCAGAATAATCAAGTTTGAAGCAATACTAGATTCACGAAACCACTCGTGTATTGGTAGACAAAAGACAATTATGTCATTATTTATACCAACAGAATTACAATTATGAGTGAAATTACAAGGCGGCACATAATCCCTGTTTTAAGAGCGTGAAACCATTCAAACGACCATTTTCTGAGGGAAGAACATTTAGGACACACTCTGGAAGTCCCCATGCACCCATCAGGCCGTCCAGCGCAGACACGCCGGGGTGTGATGTCACTCTTCCTGCCAGCGGCCTGACGTTTTAATTGCACCGGTGGCTGTTCCTCCTCTCTCGTCCCCCCTGTGACTCTCTACAGAATTCCCCCATCAGGCTGAGTGAAAGCAGACGGTAATGTTTATACAGGGACCTCTGCCCAGCTCCCACCCCCCCCCCCCCCCAACCCCCGTCAACAAGCACCTTCTAATCCTGCCCAAAGAGAGCCATTAACATATAGCCAATCTCTGATAAAGCCAGAGTATGTCAATTGTCAATAACTGCATGTGTGTGTGTGTGTGTGTGTGTGTGTGTGTGTGTGTGTGTGTGTGTGTATGTGTGTGTGTGTGTGTGTGTGTATGTGTGTAAGTGAGAGACAGAGAGAGAGAGAGAGAGAGAGAGAGAATCTTATTACGCAAAAATATGAAAATGAATTTCTGTTTCATATCAGAGTCACAGGTCCTGACTTGGTGTAACAGAAACCATTTAAGACACTATGTGATCTCACACCATGTCACTTCTTCGGAAAATCAAAACTTGAGACTTGAATTTAAAATATATGATATAATGTTCATGAGTACGTGAGACAGCTACTGTCAAAAAGCATGAATCTTTTCTGAAAAACTTTTTCTGAAATTTTTTTTTTTTTTTGGTTAGACCTTTTTTTCCCTCCACCATTACACAGAGGAGATAATGAGGTCACCGAATGTTCCCAATATTACAAATGATGTCCCCCTGCACACCGGGTTGTCCTTTTTTAATTCATTTTGAATTCATTTATGTTATCTCTTGTCCCAGCCACTACTGGTGTGCTGTCAGGGATCATAGCATGGCTGACCGTCAGCATTATGCAGTCAGATGCATGTGGGGCGTCTCTCCCTCCTTTCTCCTCAGTGTCAGAGGAGCTGATATATAGAGGATTGAGGACCCGCTGGACGGACGGGAAATAGAGGGATTGATCATTTAGACGCTGGCAAATACATAAAGATTATCTAAAGAAGGTTATCTTGTCACAGTGTTCAGAGCAGACACACAATTCAGTCTAATCGCTCTCTCTCTCTCTCTCTCTCTCTCTCTCTCTCTGTCTCTCTCTCTCTCGCTCTCTCTCTCCTTCCCCCACACCCTTACAGATTTTTTTCTCTGTTTTCATAGTCACAGTAGTACAATACTAAACAAATAAATTTGGAAAAAAGAAAAGAAAAAAAAAAACACACACCCAAGAGAGTGAAAAAGGTGAAACAGCTCTAAGCCATTTCTAAGACATGTATACCCCCCCCCCCCTCTGATATCTATATTCCTGCTATCAAATGCTCTCTCCAGCACTAGACATGTTCCTCTCTCTAGGTGTGGCGTGACAAGAAAGAGAAGGTGAGGTGGTTACTGTGGCAACCAGGAGAGTGACTTGCAGGCTGTGACATTAGCACAGAAGGGTTGGGAGTGGGTGGGGTGGGCTGGGGAGGGGGTAAGGGGGGGGGGGACTCAGACCAGAGGGATGTGTCAGCAGCAGGCCTGTGCAACGGGAGACTCACTCTCTTTTCTTCCTGTCAAGAGAGTGAAGGGTAAAACAAAAGAGGAGGCTTCTTTTGTCTTCCAGGTGGACGACTTTCTCCCAGACACACTGCACTGGGAAAAACAATACAGCCCTGCACTGAAAACCTAATGGCTCCTCAGTGTCTTGCATTAAAAATGAGAGATGAAAAATAATTTTAAAAAATATATATAATATAAATAGGTGTTATACATAGAATAAGCCAGCTGGTCAGTGCATAGTTTTTGAAATCATATATTTTGTCTGGTATGAGAATGGCACCTGTATTTGATGTAAAGATTTATAAAGTGCACATAAAATGCCAATCCCCCCCAAAAAAAGAGAGAGATAAAATGAAGTGGAGTGAGAGACGGATTGGCATGGTTTGAGACATAAAGAGTCACCAGCAGTGAATATGAGCGGTGAACTTACACTGAACCCCAGACATTTGCAAGAAGCTCAAAAAGATGAGAGAAAATTAAGCAGAGTAAGCTCTGCACAGTGCTGCAGATGTGTCAGAATCAGCTGAAACATCAGCGCTTTTCTTCTCCGGCTCTCAGCGTGAATTCTCAGTTAAGACGTCGTCAGTAGCAGTCAGGACTAGCTGACAGAAGAGAGAGAGGCCGTACAGAGGGAACTGTGTGACTGTAAGCTGTCGGAATGGAAACAGACTGGGGTTGTTTTTTTTGGCTGTTTTTTTTTTTTTTTTTTTTGCCAGGCAAAGTCATTTGAAATGTTCCCATTGATCTGATACTGTAGGTGAAGGTAAGCCTGATCTGACTAACCAGTCAAGAGTAGATCTGTGGAAACCTGGGAGGAAACAGATGGAAAACAGAAACGTAACCATGGGGACGGTCGGAATGTGTCACTGCCACCTGCAGCGTAGATAACCTTAGAGAATGCCAAAACAAAGCCGGACTTGTCACGTTCAACTGGCTGCTATACAGGAGAGGAATCGTTAAGCAATAGAAAAATGCAGCAGATCTAGCTAATGGTGTCATTAATTGAGAGAAATTTTGCTTTGACTGATTCGTAAAACACTGCAGCTTAGGGCACTCAGCATTGCAGTATGAATCATATAATTTCTCTCTTATAAAATGAATCATGAGACATGGAAAAAATATATATATATATTAAAAACAAACATGTTAATGCCCAAACATGTTAGTGACAAAAAAAAAAAAAAATCTTAGGACAAAACAAAACACAGAGCTCTCTTATGGCCAAACAGATCACTGCTGATCAATAGGAAAGGAAGGTGTTAGGGCTTACGGCTGAGAAAACCTCAGATCTTTAGTAGTGACAGCATGTCTTACATCAAAGACCAGCCAAAACAGTAACAGTAGAATTCTTTCTCAGGACATTGTGTGTGTGTGTGTGTGTGTGTGTGTGTGTGCGTGCAAGGTGTGTGTGTTGGGGGGGGGGGGGGCGATGGCATAAGGGGACTTGAGTCCTGTGCAGTTTGACAGTTGACAGGTTAACAGACGTCTTTGGGGAGTCTTGCCTAGGTTTTGGCGGGGGGGGGGTCTGGTTTGTGAGAGACACAGGGCTCGGTGAGTTCGCTAAACGTTTCCATCTGTTCGTGGCCCCAGGCACTCCAGGATGGTTTTATGTTGATGAACTCATATCAGAGCCATCCTTCAGAGCTTATTATGAATATACTTGAATAATAGGAGCACTCGAATGTGAAATCTGGGAACACCAGAGTCATCCAGTGCCCGGGAGCCTGGGTTGTTTTCTAAATTAGCACAATCTGAGGATGTATATGTAACCCTGCCAATGCAGGTTTACTCAGTTATTACTGTTTAGCCAGAGGCTTACGCGTCCTTCTCCCAATCCGCGGCTGTGTCGCACCTCTTCATACACACGTGCAGATGAACGTTTGTGAGCTGGACTGATAGGAGTCATGAATGAATATAATTTGGGTGTGCTTGTTTGATATATTTAACAACTGTTAAAAATCCATTTAGACATTTTGCACGTACTGTATGTAATTTTTTTTCTTTTTCATTGCTTGCACTGATGGCAAATGGATTCTTTTCATTAGACGCTACAGTCAAATGTTTATTACTTTAAGTGTCTGTAGAAAAAAAAAACCCTCGTCTGTCTGCTGGAGGAACAGTTTGTCATCAAGATGCAGACTTAGCTTGATCCAAGTAAAAAATTACGTCGCAGATGCCAAAGTGTGTATTTAAAGATCTGAATAAAGTGTTTTTTAATCCCTCAAAACCAGTATTTATATAGTTTCTGAGAGCTGATGTCTTATCCTGCCATAAGATCTGTAAAAATGGCCCAGTTCGAGGGGAGAGACAATTGAGGTGTAAAGAAGCCTTTAAAGCAGTATGGATGAGGAAAATGAGATTTTCCACTGTAATCCTTTACCATGTTACCTGATCCAGGAGTGTGTGAATAGCAGAGAATGAAAGATAAGCAGATTTTAATAACATGAAAGCCAGGAGTAGCTGTGCCTATGCCGATGTGCATCACACTGAACTGATTACACAAACAGATCCATCAGAGAGGGTTAGCAGCGTGGATTCAGCCTCTCTCTCTGTTTCTTCAATCACTGTAAACCTTACTTAAACACAAGACTTACATCTGCTTAAAATCAAGAAAAATTTTAGGTAAAGACAGGCAGAAAAAAAACAATCGTCACACGTGTTGTGGTAAAAACTGGGTAACGTACTGAGTAACTGTATCACGTTTTATATTAGATTTGAAGAAGAAATGCGGTGATGGCAGGGAAATGATGGACTCCATTACCAGACAAACTGAAGACATTTGAGCAGGAGAAGAAATGAGCCGGGTAAAAAAAATAAATAAATAAAATAAATAAATAAAATCAAAATCACATGACCATGGAGGTGACTAATCAGCTGGAATCTCCAAACCCTCCAGTGCTTGTTAGGGGCCTTGTTAAAGAGCAATTAGATATCACTCAAACTGATGTGTGTTAAAATGACCAATTATTAGAGGCATACCTACACTAAAATCATGTAACACATCAAAGAGATTGGTACCATAAAAGATTTCTTTTTTATTTTGAGCACAGCTTTGAGAATTCTGTTGTATTATCCAAGGATTCCTATTTATTGTTTTAATCTCTAATGTCCAGTATTCCAGAAAAAACACTTCTGGACTAATTTGCATTTATCATGGAAAAATCTCCTGTCAGAGTGTATTTCAGTCCGCTGTCAGAGAAACCGGCCTGCTTTTTTTTTTCTTGGTATTCAGAAGCCTTTAAGCCTAGTTTCCAAAAATGTCAAAACCTTCACACCTTTTCAGTTTAAAAAAAAAAAAAACCTTCCCAGCTCTCAGAAATGCTAGTGTTCTCTCCTTAAATCAATTTACAGGAACCTAAATGCATTAAGAAATTATATTTGATATAGTTCACTGTAACATACTATCAACCAAGCAGGTTAATGTGTCAAATTTTGAATAGTTATAGTGCGCACAGACGATATTACCCTTGTGGTTGTATTCCACAGGCAGGAAGTCTCTTTGATTAAGAAGCAAGGACAGTATTTACAGACAGTCTGTAAGAATCAGCTCCGTCCCAATTAAAGACTCAGATTAGTGATCAAAAAAACCCCCAAGAACAGGCTGCTTTGATTGATTTATTTTCCTCCTCTGCGTTAATTCCTCTCCATCTCCATTTGGATTACCACGGCGACAGAAAACCACAACAACAGAAAACAACCACGACGACAGAAAACAACCACGGCGACAGAAAACAACCACGGCGACAGAAAACAACCACAACGACAGAAAACAACCACGACGACAGAAAACAACCACGGCGACAGAAAACAACCACGACGACAGAAAACAACCACGGCGACAGAAAACAACCACGACGACAGAAAACAACCACGGCGACAGAAAACAACCACGGCGACAGAAAACAACCACGACAACAGAAAACAACCACAACGACAGAAAACAACCACGGCGACAGAAAACAACCACGGCGACAGAAAACAACCACAGCGACAGAAAGCATCTGTCCGGATGTGGTCTGTAGCATCTCTCCAGCTGGGTTTTTTCACTGTGTGTTGTCTGCATAGACTCCTTAGAGTTGATCTCCAGTGTCCTTAGAAGATTTAAGCTGTTGTAACCCCACTGAGCTCTGGACTGCAACTCTGCTAAAGACCTCAGTGACCATATGTAGTATGTTTATGAAAACACACCAAGCATAAACACTGATTATTAAATGGGAGTAAGTCCTGTTGTGTGGGTTGTTATAATAAATTGTGAGCAACATTCACCAGCCCAGAACAGACTGAGTATGGTTTTTAATGGCCATGATTATTATGGAAATAAACATCTACTGACAGAGAAGGCCGTGTATGCGTTTTAAAAAAAAAAAGGAAAAAAAAGAAGCAGTTACATTACTATTAACTGCTCATTAACAAATTTGATGTTTTCTTTTTTAAACATATTTGAAGTTGCAGCTTTGTAACAGCACCTCCAAATGCTCTTGTAAACAAACTTTGAGACATTAGACACTTCTGTTGACTATAGGCTGTTTTAAGTCTTCCTGTGGCAAGGGTGTTGACTGTCTGTCTGGCTATGTTTAATTTTAATGTTTGACTCATCTGACATATGTGTTTAATTATTGATTGGCAGGCTGACATGCCTGTGATGGCGGCGTTTGGGTCAGTGGAGCAGGCGGATCTCAGGGTCAAGTCTGCTCTTAAGCTTGGCTCCGCCCCCTGCCTCGCTGCTTTAGATTAGCTAATCCTCCAATACCCATCTGTCCCATGCATTGTGTACAAAACCGCACGCAAACAAGGCCTGGTAATACCTGTTATCACGGCGATACAAGCCCCTGGAGCCTACATGTCGCCTCCATATGCTGATGCAAACGGCAGTTTCTCACCGAGCGTCAGAGCAGTTTTGAAAAAAGAGAGCAGTTTGATTTAAAAAAAAAAAAAAAAAAAAAAACAACTCTCGAACGTCACGACTTACAGAGATCATCACACTTCACCTCACACTTCAGTTCTCTATATCAATAAGATATAAACCTGCTACATAGGCTGGCTGTTATACTTAAACTACTGATGGGTCTTATCAAATTTTATTTATATATTTTTATACATACATATATGTGTATATATATATATATATATATATATATATATATATATATATATATATATACACACACATACACACACATACACACACATATATGTATATTTTCTTGGAATATGTTGGAATATCTTGATTTCTGTCTCACTGTGTCCTAACCTTAGCCTTTAGCATTTACAGTGTGTAGGCAATGAAAGTGCTTATTGATTGTTTCACGATGTGCTGAATATGGCGAAGATGTCAGAGGGAAGATGGCTGACGAACGTCACGTGATGTTGTCTCCGTTTTGGAGTTGCCGTGTTTGAGCATGTTCCGCAGCTGCCTGTGTGTGTGTGTGTGTGTGTGTGTGTGTGTGTGTGTGTGTGTGTGTGTGTGTGTTCTGTGTAAATGGAGTCAGTCGTGGCGCGGCAGAAATCTCATTTAAAACCAAACCAAATTAACAAGAGGATGAAACTGCCTAACAAACACTGAGTTTTAATGGCTGTTTAGAGCACGGAGCTTATCTTCCTTCCACAGTTAATAAAAGTCTCGCAATTAGATGAAAGCCTCTCTCCTTCGCACTGTTTCTCTCTCTCACTCGTTTACTTCAGGTTCTCCAGGCAATTTATTATGGGGCCCAAAAAGTCTTCCAAAGAAGAGAGCAGAGAGTCATTAATGGTTTCCTCCTGTTCTACGCTGTTGTGCCAGTGGTACAGAGAAATTCTGGTTAATGGTTCACTGTGAATATTAGACTTAAAACTAATATCACTTAGCTGTCACCATAACCTTATTTGAGATCCTGAACCCAGTGAAATTACAGTTATTCTGGAAAACTCTATTTATAGCTCAGCTATAAACACTAAATCTAGAAATTATTCAAAATAACTCTTCATCAGCCTTAACATATATTAAATTACCGCATTAAATTTGCAAATACAAAAATACTCTTCGAATTCAATACTGCTAGCTAAGTTCCTAGATGACCACATTCAACAAACTAAGAAATGATTTATCTTGTACTCAAAGAGTAGAAACATGAATGTTAAACCTTTAGTGGAACCACCAAATTCAAACGGTACAAGATGAATCTAATGCTTAATATGCTGGGATTTAGGAAGGACTAAGGCACATCCGCCATACACACACATTCAACAACATCTAAACAACACACAAACAACAACATCTAAACAACACACAAACAACAACATCTAAACAACACACATACAACAACATCTAAACAACACACGTTCAACAACATCTAAACAACACACAAACAACAACATCTAAACTACACACATTCAACCACATCTAAACAACACACAAACAACAACATCTAAACAACACACAAACAACAACATCTAAACAACACACAAACAACAACATCTAAACTACACACAAACAACAACATCTAAACAACACACAAACAACAACATCTAAACAACACACAAACAACAACATCTAAACTACACACATACAACAACATCTAAACTATACACAAACAAAAACATCTAAACTACACACAAACAACAACATCTACACTAGACATGCAGACAACATCTAAACTGAACACATGCCACAACACCGAAACTACACACATACAGCACAACATCGAAACTACACACATACAACAACATCGAAACTACACACATACACCACAACGTCTAAACTACACACATACAACAACATCGAAACTACACACATACAACAACATCTAAACTACACACATACAACAACATCTAAACAACACACATTCAACAACATCTAAACAACACACAAACAACAACATCTAAACAACACACAAACAACAACATCTAAACTACACACAAACAACAACATCTAAACAACACACAAACAACAACATCTAAACTACACACAAACAACAACATCTAAACTAGACACAAACAACAACATCTAAACTACACACATTCAACAACATCTAAACAACACACAAACAACAACATCTAAACTATACACAAACAACAACATCTAAACTACACACATTCAACAACATCTAAACAACACACATTCAACAACATCTAAACAACACACAAACAACAACATCTAAACAACACACAAACAACAACATGTAAACTACACACAAACAACAACATCTACACTAGACATGCAGACAACTTCTAAACTGAACACATGCCACAACATCGAAACTACACACATACAGCACAACATCGAAACTACACACATACAACAACATCGAAACTACACACATACACCACAACGTCTAAACTACACACATACAACAACATCTAAACTACACACATACAACAACGTCTAAACTACACACATACAACAACATCTAAACTTCACACATACAACAACGTCTAAACTACACACATACAACAACATCTAAACTACACATGGAGGACCAGCAGACTAGAGATGCAGGGTTATATCAATATCCTTGCTAAGTGTACCTGAATGTAACTGCTAAACGCGTACATGAATTATTACTCACGAAGAGGCACGCTTAACCAAAAGAATCTATCTGAGCGATGTTCTAGTGGAGTTACTCTCACTAATGATGGTGAGGGAAGGAGAGGACAGGAAAAGGAGAAGAGCAGGCCCGGCCACGTTCAGGTGTGAGAGATTGGAGTTACTGAGGTTGGCAGTAGGAGACCATTGAACAAGACTTTGTGTCGGGCCAGGAGAGTCTTTTAGCATCGCGGATCTTCCAAAGTGGTGAGACTGGACCGATTCTTCGCAGAGACAAGCAATGTGGAATGAACGGATGTACACTACTGCTGTCACCACCGGATCTCAACTGGAACTGAACCCAGAACTGAACCGCAGGGTAGCAGGGGATCAGGCATTGTATCTGATTTGGAGATGGGGGTGCTGCCATCCTTCTGAAAGTGTCTGTGTCTGAGGGGAGGAGACACTCCTTGGAATTTGGAAAGTGTTCATTTGAGCTCTTTTTAAATAATTTTACATAACTTTGTGCAGTTATGGAATAGTAAAATTTTATTAGCCCACTCATATCATCAGCATCTTATGTTTCAGAGCGATATCAAATATGATTGCTCTAACATTGCGAACGGCTTAGGTTTTCTGACAGCCGGAGAATCAGCTGTTGGTTAATCGGCCAGTGGTTATTTAAAGCCCTATAGCATGTTGACAGCTATATTATTCATTAGTGGTTAAGTATGTGCAATTATTCCGTAGTGTTGTACAGGTTAGTTTACTTTTCTTTTGTTCAGCACAGGTGGTGAGTGAGAGAGAGGAACGGTTTGAATTCCACTCTCATGGGAAACTAACCTCTGAGGTGGCCTGGCCCTCATTAGGATAGATTCTTATCAACTTTGGACCAAACGGTACAGGGGTCTCTGCGCTAAAACATCGAGCCAGGTGTCTGTGAGGTGTTAAAGCGAGTGGTTTCTGCTTAGGTGTGCTTTGTTCCTGAACTCAGAGAGGCTTGGGCCATAAAAAAGGTGAAAGGAACAGAGGGGGAGGAAGAGAGAGGGTCAGAGAGAGAGACAGACAGGGGGACATGGGGAGAGTCTGTACAATGTTTAACCTCAGAATCAGTGAGACATTTAGTAGCCCACATATTGCAGTGCAAAAAGTCTCTCCTCTAATCGCCGCCTGGACGCAACAAAGCTGCTGCCTACCGATCTTTTACAAATGACAGAAGAAAAGTGAAAAGAACGTAACATGTTTGTTTTTTTAAAGTTATTGGTGCCTAATGTATCTTTAGTCTGAAAAAGTAATGGTAACTCTTCATCCTCTCATTTTAGTTTGAAAAGGAAAAACAAACATAATTTCAATTACTACCTCTTCATACATGTATGTATGTATGTATGGCAGTATTGCTTGTTTGTTTATGTATTGTTTGTTTGCTGAGTCCTGCAGTGACCTATCGGGCCTCACAGCTGCAGAGTGTAACTAATGGATTATGCAAATGGATTCCGTGCACTCGCAGACTATTACAGATCTCTTCCTGTTCCTACCGCAGTGTACACTGTAGTTGTTACCATTCTTATTAGCTGTAGTGGTAGCTGAAGCATATAGTCATTAATGCTATAAAAGGTTTCATGACAGCAGTTGTAAAGCATTATTTAATGTGTTGTCTTTTGATCTTATAAAATATGTGTGAGAACAGGCTACATACAGCATCTTTCTCTATTGCTAACACTGAGGGGCAAAACAAAACAAAACAAACAAACAAACAAACAAACAAACAAAAAGTGAACCATCTTGGCCTTCAGCATTTAAAAGACCTTCGATGCCCTCAGGGAATTAGATTGGATGTTTTGATGTGCAATTAATAACTACACCGTGTGTAGGCAGTGGCTATAGAAAAAATAGTGATTGTAGGTATTGTAATAGCAAAAGATGTAAAAAGAATGAAAGAAGAAAGAAAGAAAAAGTGAAAATAAAGCCATCTTGGATGGCCTTGCTGTACTCTACATTATGTGTAAATGCTAATTGACTCTGAATGTTCTTCGAGTGATTTCCAGTCATGCAGTATACTGAGTGTAACCATCTCCACCTTAATAATCTCCAACATCACACAAATCCATACCCAAAATGATCATCCACCACACCCCGTTTCCTCTACTCCTCACCCTGGAAACCCTTTTCAACATGTCCTAAGTGTCCTGGCAACTGTCTCTGCTGACAACTGACTCGTTCCGAAATTCTGACTTCTGAAATGGAACTTTCATATCTACTGTTACAGTGGAATTGCAAAAGTCCTTTACATGAACTTTTGGATGACAGATGTATTGTCATGGAGTATGTGTCTAGCTTTTCTGATATGCCTTTTTGAAACAGGCCTACTTTTACACTCTGGCTACATCATAAAATCTGACAGAGACATTGTTAGTTTTCACTGAAATTTCATTTTGACATAAAAGTTCAGTCATTTCTGTTGCCATATAGTGTTTATAAAGTGCGCCGGTGTATAGTTTGCACAGTGTGTGTGTGTGTACTGCTTGTATTTGAAGGGCATTGAAGGGCATTGAAGTGATTCGTGCATCGTCTTCAGTCAGATTATTTCTCCTTCAGAGCAGGTACCTAGTAAGACTTTGCTTTATATTGCTTAGTAGCCGCGATTTCTGGGTTCTCTCTTGTCTCTGTTGCGTGTAATTGTCCGAGTAGCCGCGATTTCTGTTTGCCCTGTATACTCTGCTGTCGTTTCCGTATATAATTTACTTCGTGCGCGATTCTTTCAGCGTTTGCTTTACCTTAGGTTCTCCGTCTGTTTAGAACTGTGTTCGCTGTCTGGTAGCGTTGTTAGCTCACTTTACTAGGGAGTTTGTATTGAATTCCTGTCGCATCAGCTGCCGAGTTGCTGATTTGCATTTGTTTGTTACTCTCGGTCTCAGTCAATTTACGCTTTGCTCTGAGGGGGCGGGGCTGTAGCCAGCCCACATAATACCGATACCCTCACACTTGCTGTTAGTGCGTGCATCGTCTTCAGTCAGATTATTTCTCCTTCAGAGCAGGTACCTAGTAAGACTTTGCTTTATATTGCTTAGTAGCCGCGATTTCTGGGTTCTCTCTTGTCTCTGTTGCGTGTAATTGTCCGAGTAGCCGCGATTTCTGTTTGCCCTGTATACTCTGCTGTCGTTTCCGTATATAATTTACTTCGTGCGCGATTCTTTCAGCGTTTGCTTTACCTTAGGTTCTCCGTCTGTTTAGAACTGTGTTCGCTGTCTGGTAGCGTTGTTAGCTCACTTTACTAGGGAGTTTGTATTGAATTCCTGTCGCATCAGCTGCCGAGTTGCTGATTTGCATTTGTTTGTTACTCTCGGTCTCAGTCAATTTACGCTTTGCTCTGAGGGGGCGGGGCTGTAGCCAGCCCTTAAGCCGCGAACGCGGTAGTCACAAGACTCTTTAGTAATAGTGCTTCCGCTAAGCGGCAGCTGTAGCGGCAGCTGTAGCGGTCTCGTCTCCCTTGTCTCTTCGGACGAAGACTCGGTCGAACTAAGACAAGGGAGTCTACCTGCGGGAGTCCACCGAGGAAGGACATCGAGGAAGCCGAGACAACTGCTGCCTGTCTGCCGTACACTAAGCGATTTATTTTCATCTTGATTTATTTTATTCTCACTTGCTTATCTGTGTAATTGTGTCTCTTCCATACCTTCTAAAAAAACCTTGTCCCCCTCACACTAATCATGTGTCATCTCCCTATTCCTGTTCAAGTTTCCTCTTACAATCTCCGCAGGTGGCGTCCAAAGCATCCTCGCGGACGCAACCTGTCTAACCTCATCCATCCACCACGCTCTGCTAACACTGCTACTGGCATTTCAGGTGGTCTCTGGAACTGCCAATCGGCGGTACAGAAGGCCGACTTCATCTCCGCCCAAGCCTCCTTGATGTCCCTGCACTTTCTGGCCCTCACCGAGACGTGGATCACACCGGAGAACACGGCCACTCCCGCTGCCCTCTCCACGGCCTTTTCCTTCTCCCACACTCCCAGACCCTCGGGAAGGGGTGGGGGAACTGGCTTCCTGATCTCCCCCTCGTGGAGATTCCAAGCAACATCTCTCCCTTCTATCTCCCCAACATCGTTTGAATTCCATGCTGTTTCCGTTTATTCCCCTTATAAACTACATATGACTGTTCTCTACCGCCCCCCAGGCCCTCTGCAGTCATTCCTAGATGAACTGGACATCCTCCTCAGCGCCTTCCCTGAAGATGGCACTCCCATCCTGCTGCTAGGAGACTTCAACCTTCCGAATTCTACTCAGTCTGACAGCCTACTCTCCCTCCTTCAGTCCTTTGATTTTACCCTCGTGGAGTCCACTGCAACACACAAGGGCGGTAATCAACTGGACCTGGTCTTCACAAGAGGCTGCCTAGTTCCTGATCTCACGGTCACACCGCTCCAAACCTCAGATCACTTCTTCATGTCCTTCTCTCTCTCGATCTCTCCCTCTCTGAAATCCTCAGCACCCAAGCTACCAGTCGCAGCTAGACGTAACCTTCGCACTCTCTCCTCTAGTGCCTTCTCTTCTATGGTCTGCTCCTCTCTCCCACCTGTAGAAGCCTTCTCACTTCTCCCCGTGGAAAAGAAGTCCTCTGCGGTCCTCTCTGCGCTGGCCTCCACCCTGGACACCCTCTGCCCCCCAGTCACCAAACCGGCTCGCCTCTCCGCCCCCAGTCCCTGGTTGACTGATAGTATCCGTGCCGACAGAACCAAACTTCGCGTGGCTGAACGGAGATGGCGGAAATCGAGATCCTCCAACGACCTGTCCCACTACCACTCTCTTCTTTCTTCTTTCTCCTCTACCCTGTCCGCTGCCAAATCTGCCTTTTTCCACTCTAGGATCAACTCTGCCTCCTCCAACACCCGCAAACTCTTCTCCACCTTCTCCTCCCTCCTTTCTCCTCCTCCTCCTCCTCCTCCCTCATCCCTATCTGCTGATGACTTTGTCTCCTTCTTCGAGAAGAAGATCAATGACATCTGCGACTCCTTCCCCCCTCCCCCTCCCACCTCGGATCCTGCACCCTCCCCCCCTGCTATCTTCTCCTCCTTCTCCCCTCTATCTGACGCTGAAGCTCTCTTACTTATCAAATCCCATCGTCCTACTACCTGTCCTCTTGATCCCATCCCCTCCCCTCTCTTTCAGGCCATCTCGGACGACATTCTGCCCTTCATCTCGTCCTTGATCAACAGCTCCCTATCTACTGGTACGGTTCCTTCTGCCCTGAAGAGAGCACGGGTCAAGCCACTACTCAAGAAGCCCAGCCAAGACCCTGCGGATGTCAGTAGCTACCGCCCAGTCTCTCACCTACCGTTTCTCTCCAAAACCTTGGAACGTGCTGTATATAACCAACTCTCACCATATCTTCTGCAGCACAATCTCCTGGATCAAAATCAATCCGGATTCAAAGCCGGCCACTCCACCGAGACGGCCCTTCTTGCTGTCACGGAGGAGCTCCACTTGGCCAGAGCGAAGTCTCTCAGCTCTGTCCTCATACTCCTAGACCTCTCCGCAGCATTCGACACGGTCAACCACCAGATCCTCCTCTCATCCCTTGCTGGGCTGGGCTTCGCGGGTTCTGCACTCGCATGGTTCAAGTCCTATCTGTCTGACCGCTCCTACCAGGTCTCTTGGAGGGAATCGGTCTCCTCCACCCGCACTCTACACACAGGTGTCCCACAAGGGTCAGTACTTGGTCCACTCCTCTTCTCCCTCTACACCAGATCACTTGGCCAGGTTATCTCCACCCATGGCCTCTCTTACCACTGCTACGCTGATGACACACAGCTGTTCTTCTCCTTCCCCCCCTCTGACTCCCAGGTTCAACCTCGCATCGCAGCCTGCCTAGCTGACATTGCCTCCTGGATGTCTGCTAACCATCTCAAACTTAACCCGGAGAAAACAGAGCTCCTGTTTTTTCCTGCTAAGAACTCCCCAGCGATCGACAATACAATCACCATCGAGGGATCTGCGGTGTTTCCCACCTCAGCAGCCAAAAACCTTGGCGTCACCCTCGACAACCAGCTGACATACTCCGGGCACATCGCAGCAGTCACACGATCCTGCAGATTCGCCCTATACAACATCAGGAGAATCCGCCCTTTCCTCACGCAACAGGCAACCCAGCTCCTAGTCCAAGCGCTTGTCATCTCCCGCCTGGACTACTGCAACGTTCTACTGGCTGGCTTGCCGGCCTGCGCCATCAGGCCGCTCCAGCTCGTGCAGAACGCCGCTGCACGCCTAGTATTCAACCTCCCTAAGCACTCTCATGTCACTCCGCTGCTTACTGCACTCCACTGGCTTCCGGTAGCAGCCCGCATCCAGTTCAAGACACTGGTGCTGGCCTACCAGGCCACAAGAGGCTCTGCCCCATCATACCTTCAGTCTCTCATAACGCCTTACACCCCAACTAGGACCCTCCGCTCCACGTCCTCCGGACAACTGACGGTCCCCTCACTCCGGGAACCCGGCAGCCGCTCCTCCCGACCACGCCTCTTCTCTGCCATTGCCCCGAGGTGGTGGAACGACCTCCCCCATGCAGTCAAGACTGCGGAGTCTCTTACCATCTTCCGCAGGAAACTGAAAACCCACCTCTTTAGAACACACCTGTCCCCCAATGCCTAACCTCCCTTCCCCCAATGCCTAACCTCCCTTCCCTAGAGAAAAAAAAAAAAAAAAAAAAAAAAAAAAATTACCTTTGTCTTGTATTTCTGTTTGTAAAAGTATCCCAGGGGCGCAATGCGAAAGGGCAATTTGACGCTCAGTCTTATTATGATCTCTGTTGAAGGTATTAGAAATCCGACTGATGCACCAATTGTAAGTCGCTTTGGAAAAAAGCGTCTGCCAAATAACTAAATTGTAAATTGTAAATTGTAAAAGATTAGTAACTTGATCTGTCTTCTGCACCTGCCTCACCATGCACTGATAAAATGGATTAATTTGAGCTTTATCACACATCTTCTTGGGTTTTTTATGAAACACACACATACACAAACACACACACACACACACACACACATACGAATACACAAATACATACACAAGCACAATTACATACATTTATACAAACACTCACACACTCACAGATACAGATACAATGTTCCAAACACTAATATTACTCTGTTGGGTCTATATAGCATGCATAGTTAAAATCCAGTTTGTGAAAATGCACACACAGACACACACACACACACACTCACACACTCACACACACATACATGCACACACACACACACACACACAGACAGACACACACACACACACACACACACACACACACACACACAGACAGACTCACACACACACACACACACACACACACACACAAGCATCTTTTATTGTGCTACTGTTAAAGCTCCAACCACCTCATTTCATCCTGACTCCTTAAACAATAGCCGACACAGAGGGAGAGGGAGAGAAAGAGAGAGAGAGGTGGGGGAGACAGAGGGAGAGGGAGAAGGGGGGTGAAGAGGGGAGAAAGAGAGGGGGGGGGGGGAGAGAGAGCGAGATAGAGAGAGAGTGAAAGAGATTGAATAGTGTGAGTGGCATAGTCGTGAACAGTCAGTCATCATCTCAAAGAGACCCCGGCAGCTGTCTGCGGAAGATAAGAGCCTCTAGCTCTGATTGGCCGTCGCAGCCTTAACGCAGATGTCCAGATACTGAGATACAGTGTTAGGGGTCAAAGGTCAAGCCCAGGTGGTCAGCCTCCCGAGACGCTGTTAGTAAGGATGGTAGAGAAGGGTCTGCATTAAAGACAACACAGCCATGCCAGGATGTCACTACCATGTGTCAACAGAGGACATCCATCCCCACCCCCTCATCAGAGCTGGTCCTGGTCACTGCTGTCATTTCCCACCTTACTTTTTTGATTTCCTGACTATCTCGTTTCTGAAAGATGTTTAAATGAAGGAACAGCTCCTGGCTGCACAGATTGGACATATCTGAAGTCAGATTCAGTTTTTTTTGTGATGTGCCAAAATCAGTGTTGAGACCTTTATTTGCTCCTATTTTTGAAGGGGGGGGGAGGTGTCTTCATTTCTGATATCAGTATTCGAACATGTTCATTTGGGGTGAGTTTGCTGGCCTCGCCAGCTGAGACAATCAGGGCAGACTTGATGTGCCTCTCCACGTCTATCTGTTGCAAATGTGTTGAATTTGTTGGTGCTGTGACTCAAACATCCACCTTACACTCACACCAGCAAACCACTTCTGTATGCAGGGCTAGTCCATCATTGCTGACAGACAGAGGAAAAGAGTAGTCAAGTGGGAGTGAGGGTTTTTTTTTTCTTTTGTTGAATTTTGAAATTTTGTAAGCCCTGTACCCCTGCTTGGGTTTGATAAAGAAGTGAAACAAACATTGATTTTATCAGTATCCAATAGAGAGGCTTTTGAATGCAGCTGAACACACAATGATGGTGCGTTCCATTTGAACTCGGAAGTCAGAATTTCCGAGTTTCCAGGTGAAAATTTTAACAGGTACGCCCCCTGAAGTCAGATTTCCAGCTCCGAAAGTTGGAGGAACCTCACCAAACCTGACTTCAAAATCCAAGATGGCTGCCCCCAGTGGTGAAGTAGTGAAGGCTGTAGTAGTTGACTGTTTATTGACACTTCTGTCTTAGTTGTGTCTCAATAAATCAGTCGTACACACAGTACGACCATGGACATGTTGCTACGGTGTTTGTATGTGCAAAATACCGCGTAATATGTTGTCATCAACAGGTATGGCTGACAATGCCTAACAATAGCTAACCAGGCTAAAACAGTTTTGGGAATGCGGTCAACTCGGGTGTGACGTCATTCCCAGCTACGAGTTCCGACTTCCAAGGCAAATGGAATGCGGCACGAACACAGCGGAAACGCAGCAGAGACCCGTGGAAGGAAGTCACTCTTGTAGGATTATGGGATTTGAAGTCCGGGTCTGATAGAGAATAAACAGACGCATAACTTAGATGATTTCTTTGTGTCACTGTCTGAGAAGTGGCTGTTCGCTCTTCGTTTTTTAACGGATACTGTGACACAGGCAGATGCCTACAGCTCCAAAAAAAACCCCAAAAACCCCACTAATATCTAAGCCAACTGCAGGCACAAACAAGAAAATAAAGGCCAGATGATGGACCATTAGAAACATAACTTGGAACATCTTTGATGTGGATTCCCTTAGGCATCAGATCTGCGTGGTCTGGCTTGAGGAGGATTCACATCTCTGCCTGACCTCCTCCTTTGTCCCATCCAGAGGCTATGCTTAGAACAATCTGACACCAACTCAATTCCTCTGCCCACCCCTCAGTTCTCTCTAAGACTGGACTTCTCCAAGACCAGTGTTCTGATTCGTTCTCTCAGTCTGGCCGTTGGTTTTTGGGTGGTAACTGGAGGAGAGGTCAACGTTGACACTCAGACACTTGCAGAATGCTATTCCGGTTTGGGAGATGAATTGTGGCCCCCTGTCCAACATAATACGCTTCCTGCAAGAACTTTTTCCTAATCTTATCTTAAGGTTCTTGGACTTTTCATGTGAGATCAATCACAATTGGAAGGCTGGAACTGCCAAGATGTGGCGTCTGCCTTGACGTTTTTGGCACATGGACGATAGGTAACCCTTAAACTGAAGCAGGTAGAGAAATGAACCCTCCTGGCTTGTCTTGGGTAGAGCCTCACTGCCTCTCGGACACATACTAAGTTTCTGTTGTCCATGAGAATTACAAAGGGATGGGCTACTCCTTCCAATCAGTGTCTCCAGTCTTCGAGAGCTGATGTTGTCACTAACAGTTCCCTGCTCCCTACATCATAGTTACATTCAGCAGGGGATAGTCTACTACAGAACGATTTCCTTGGCACTTCTGTCACACAGCTGGTTTCCTATGTCCTGTCCAGAAGCAGGATGATCATACATCTCCTTAAACGGCATGTAGGACTGAGGCTCAGAAGAACTGCGTGATTATGATGCTAAAGTGCTGTTGCCCACCCTAATGCTCTTAAAGTCAGCAGTGATCATAACTAAAATAAATCTTATCCTTATCAGTTTGGAACCTGTCTTGATGATGGTCATTGTACACTGAAGACTGCATTAGGAAACCCTGACACTAGTTTGGGACTGTCACCATATCTTTAAGGAGGAGTGATGAAGACTGCTGAGTGTAACAACCTGGCAGACAAAGTGTTAGGCATTGGAAGCAGTTTGGCAGAGGAAAAGAGAAGCAATGTAAACACTCTAATTCAGTTTGTTCTAAGACCCTCTTCTTATTTTTAGAGTTTATTGACTCGCATCTATTCGTACACACCATGAACCTACATGGCATTCATTATAAAATTCCAAATAAGCCCCATTAGGTTGAAATCTGCGAAATGCAATCCATAGCTTTTCAATGAGGATCTCTTGAAAAACAAGCCAAATCAAAATCAGTTTGAGTTCAGTTGCTTGAAACTCTGATTCTTAGGGCCTTGGAATACTGATTGGGTTCCACATTAGCTGTAACTTGGTCCCAGACTACTGAGTGTCTGTTATATCTTTAGCATTCTCCCCCTCCATATCCCATAAGCCTTTTCAGCTCCCACAGAATGATAAATGCACAAAGATATTGATTTTCTTTTCCTTTTGTTGTGCTAAGCCTCCCTTTGTTAAGCTCGTGTAGAAACTGTGTGAACTATAATTTGGTGAGATACTGTATGTGAAATCTGTATTTCTGTAAGGGGTACAACATATATGTTTTTTTTATTTTTTTTTACTCTTTTTCTAGAGCTTGTGGCTTTGCCTTGGCTGTCTACATATCCTGGTCTCTGCAGGCCAGTTGACCCATTTTCGTCTGAATAAGAAGACTCCAGCCAATCACAGAGGAAAAGAGAAGCAATACAAACACTCTAATCCAGCTCGTCACGCTGTAGAGTGTTTTCCCCGTTTACCGTGGAATCTCATCTCACCCACCCTCCATCTCCACAGCTCAGCCAATGCGTCAGGCAGCCATGTTCTTCAGGCTCTCTGCCCCCCGCCCCCCTTCAACTGAGAGCTGCATAGACACTAGAAACTTTAACCCTCAACCCCCATTCAGCTTGGGGCTCCATTTCAATTCATTCTCAGCATCTCCAGTTCACGGTGAATGTTGTTCTGTAGTAAATGACCATTGGTTTTCACTGTACTCAAGCACTCGGCGACACTTCTGCTACAAGTCTTCTATAATCTCTCTGGATGACTGGTTCTCAAGGGGTTTTTTTTTTTTTTTATTAAGAAAAGAAAATAAATGTAGAGGTCACAGTGACATCTGCATGAGATCTGAGAGGAATTAACGTTGGAACAATGCAGAGTTTAACTCTCAGATCCATCTTGAATGAGAAAAGGCTGGTTGAATACTTAGAAGAAAAGAAAAAGGTGAACACATGGATCAACTATAAACGGATATAAACAGTGAGGAGCCTCATGATCATGTAGATCATCTGTCAGTTCCCACAACATCAATCAGAAACAAGCAAATGACTGTCAGTGATGGCACAGTTGGCACTGAGTGTGATGTGGGAATGGGTTTCTCCACACAGCAGTGAGGATGGAGAGAGAAAACCGTGAATGTGCTTTACAGCGGCTTTGAAGAAATGGCACGACACCACGTCTGCTAAATGTTTGACCAAACAGACCTGTAACCAGAGGACTATCAACAGACCTCAACAAACCTCAACAAACGCAAAGGAGCACAGAGGGCTTAATGGTTTGGTCCAGAGGAAACTTCTCACAGTGAACTTGGTATTGACGGCATCCTCTTACACACGGACACACCCGTCTACTGTCTGATATCTCAGAAAGGTTAGGGTTGAAGTGGTTTTTGACTGCATGTGCTACTTGTTACAAGAGACACATATTCTCCTGCCTTGCATTCTTTAGCAGGCAGAACAGTATAAAAAGGAAGAGGGTTCATCCAACATACAGTATATGTTAGGTGAATATATATATTAGATGAATATATGTTAGATGAATATTTGTTGTCATGGGGCATCCCAAGATACAGGTGGCACCAGAGGGTAGTTCACCCAGTGGATACCAAAGAACAAGTCTGCCCAACACCTGAGCCTCATTATGGCATTCGTTATCTAGAGTATTCAAATCCTGCTGTTGCTTTCTCTTGGTTTTTTCTTTTTTGGATTTTAACTCACAGATCTCATCAGCGCTGTGTCCTGCTCCATGTTTAACAACAAGCCCCTTACTGGAGAGAGAAATGCCCACAATTTCAACTCTTCTTCTAGTGTTTGTTAAAGCAGGGTTTATGACTGAAATTAGTGGTAATAATGACAATAGACTTTACTAATACAGTCTACTGGTCCATATGTTGGTAGCTCAAGAGGCTTTACTTGTAGTAGTGTTCACTTAGCTTTCCAATTTCCAGCCCAGAGTACTAAAGAAGTATTTGGGTAAGTGAAAAAAACAAAGATATTATGTGCCGTGCCACTGAGCATAGACCTACTCTCTGTTCTGTGTCTGTGCATTTGTACTGAAGAACCTGACCAAAAACACCCCGGTCTTCCATAGCCATTAGCTGCCTCATACCCCACTGAGAGAGAGACCTCCAGAGGCACTGAGTTCATGGCAAACTGCTTCAAACAAACAACAAAAAAAAAAACACGTAGAAGAAATGAAAGATTTATCACTGCAGCAGAGTTGTTTAAGTCAGCTTCATGTGCAATGAACTGTTGATCACCTCTTGTGAAGCACCTCTGTGTGTGTGTGTGTTTTCATAAAAGATTTAAAATGGATAAAAAACAAAGAGTTTCAGAGGATGAGCAGGAGAGGTCATTCTGTTTGAAGCTGTTGGTGAAAACACACACACATCCTCTCTCACACTCTCTCTCTCTCTCTCTCTCTCTCTCTCTCTCTCTCTCTCTCTCTCTCTCTCTCTCTCTCAGTCACACACACACACACACACACACTCTCTCTCTCTCTCTCTCTCTCTCTCTCTCTCTCTCTCTCTCTCTCTCTCTCTCTCTCTCTCTCTCTCTCTCTCTCAGAAATGTACCTTATAGGTATCAGAGAGAATGAATAGAAGCCTGACTCATACACTGGACTCTGTCTCAGACCTACTTGTTTGTGATTTTTTTTTTCTTTTGTCCTCTCATAAAATATTTAGCAAATGAAGAAACAAAAGCCTTTTGACAGGCTAATGTTTCTGACGGTTTATGCTTTTGGACACCAGACAGTTAATATAACTCACACTGAATCCAGCACAAAATAAGTTGGACGATATAGCTCTGGAGCATGTTTGTGTTCAGTAGCTTGCGCACAAAACAGATTGTTAATACTTAGAACGTTGTTTTATGCAAATATCTTTAAGAAATCCCACATTTCCACATTCCACTGATGGTGCGTTAAAATAAATAAATAAATCTACAGTCTACAATGCAAACAGTCAAGGGAAAGGGCTGCTTTTGCCCTGTGTGTGTGTGTGTGTGTGTGTGTGTGTGTGTGTGTGTGTGTGTGTGGGGCTGTGGCTTCAGTCTGTCCATTGAGTTTGTTAAATGTCCCATATAAAAGGCACAGTCAGGCCTGAGGGGAGGAAATGAGAGTATAGACAAACGTTCCACTTAACTGATGTGAGTGATCAAACAGTGCACTCGCTCGCTCCAGTTCAGGGAGACAACTGGGTCAGTCTAGTGAAGCTAAGTGACAGAACTGGCCCACTCCTCTGTCATGGAGGAACACGAAACGGGACAAGACGGCTAGTCTGCGACTGGACCAGAGGAGTCTAGGCATGCAAGAGGAGGCCAGTCGCAATGAAATGACCCTTGTCTGCTTTACCATTCAAAAGACAACAGTGAATTGTATTCTGAGAAGAGGTTGAAAGCATGCAGAGATATTACCGCTGAGTAAACTACAAACGATAAAATGGCCTTATGGATCAGTCTGTGAGTTAGAATATTAGAAAATAAACAAGCTTAGGGGAGTGAACAGAAGCGTAGCATATGCCATTATAAACTGAGCACTTCGTTACGTTTTCTTAAAGGAAACGTTTTCTGTGAGCTCTTTTTTTTTTTTTGCATTGAAATCAAAATGAAGAATTTTAAAATGAAGAACTCCAACACAAAAGCCTAAAAGCCAGAAAATGACCTGTCAGCAGTGTGGTGTTAAGGAGTCAGTGAGTGTGAGTGTGGTGTTTGGAGTCAGTGAGGGGTTGAGGAGTCAGTGAGGGGTTGAGGAGTCAGGGAGGGGTTGAGGAGTCAGTGAGCGTGGCGTTTGGAGTCAGGGAGGGGTTGAGGAGTCAGAGAGGGGTTGAGGAGTCAGTGAGTGTGGTGTTTGGAGTCAGTGAGGGGTTGAGGACTCAGTGAGTGTGGTGTTTGGAGTCAGTGAGGGGTTAAGCTGTCAGGGTTCCTGCATGAACTGTTTTCTCTGTTGTGCTTCTGCTGGTCATGTCTGGTTGTGGTTGTCATTTGTTTCTGTTCTTTGGTCATGTGCTTTTGTTTATCTTGGTTTTACATGTGCTCTGGCCCCGCCCCTCACTTATTGTGTCATTGTGCATGAGGAGTCAGTGAGTGTGTTTCCTACCTGAGACAAGTGAGACTGTATCTCTCTCCCATGATACAACAGTGATGTAGGCCTCCACAGAGGGAGGAATAATGCACTTGAAGACTGCTATGCTTCCCCTCATGGCTGTCTGATCCGCCACACGCACTGTGTAGGGCTCTCGCAAAACTACAGAGAAAAACAACATCACAGGACTCATCAGAACCAATCTAGAGATTTAGAATATGTATTTTGCATTGTACAGAGAAAACACTGTCATTAACCTTTGCAATAATAATAATAATAATAATAATAATAATAATAATAATAATAATAATAATATTAAGGTGCCAGCACTTACCGGCCTTAATGTGAACATCTTGGCTTCTAATTTTCCCTGAAGGATTTTCCGCTGTGCAATAGTACGTGTTATCGTGGATTACTTTGCTAAAGCTTGAAGGGGGGAAGTGAAAAATTTGGAGCGTGCCGTTGGGGTGAACGTGACGTATCCCTGGAACATTGTAGCTCTCCTCTCCAGTGGCGAGGTACCAGCGCAGTGAGGCCGGCCCGACGGCCGCCGCAGGGCAGGGAACCAGGGTCCCTGTGGTGCTGGCAAACACTACCTCTTGCAAAGATGCATTGACAAAATATAAGCTAGAATGTAGATCTTCACCAAAAACTGCAAGAGAGGGAAAGAGACACAGGTGTAAGGTCAGACGCAGCTCGTTTGGGGCGACGTATAAAGGATCGTTCATTCTGAACACATCTTGGACGAGACTGAATCAGTACTGAATTGAACTCGCAGCGGACAAATTCATGAGGTTGCTGGATCAGTTCTGGTGAGTGTTTTTCTAGTGTTTCCTCCCTTTAAAGCCTTACGGTTTATGCAGTACTGAAATATATTACAACACGCCCACAGCATTCAACAGTACAATTCTCATCAAACACTGTCCAAAAAAAACCCTGTTTCTCTCAAAGCTCTGGCTTTTTTTTTTTTCACCTGAAACAAAGAAAACATTGTGCAAAAACACTGGACATGCTGAGCGTCCTGAGGTTTTTTCTGTTTTTGTTGTTGTTGTTGTTGTTGTTGTTTTACAATGCCACTGCAAACAGGGAAAAATCCAAGTCACAAATTGTTTCCTGACAACAGTGTTAAATGTGGCCGAAAAATGCATAGATTTATTCTTCAAAAAAATCAATCTGGCATGCGTGACCATTACTGTACCCGCTGATTCCTGTAGGAAACTATGCAATGCAATGTAGACCCTACAGAATGACGCTCGCACTCAAAATTTTTCCCCCATTTCAGGGGAGACAGGAATTCAGACAGTACTGGAGTAACCAAAGACAAGGTCCTCACGCCAGACAGAGCTCAGTCATAGATTAGAGTGAATACAATGGGAAGGGGGGGGGGGGGCAGAAAAGAATCCCGTATACGGTTGTGAACCTGTGCAGTCAAGCTCCTCTGGAATTTCACGTTTTCTCCGAATGTCTTTTGTCTTTAGAGAATTCTGCCAGCTCCATTATGTGCACTTTGCCGACGGACGCGTCCTGAGAGCCGATAGCCACTCTGCGAGGGCTGGCTAACTTTGATGCCTTTGTGGATTTCACGGGTAATGGCGGCACGAATCTGGAGCTTTGATAAAAACCTCTTTTGTCTCAACATTTCTGAACTCATGAAAATTTCATACCCATTTTGAGACCAGCTGTTTTCCCAGATGGTAAAATTATGAAAGATGCACAGCCTTTGCTCATCGAGACGTAGAAACCATTTTTTTATTGTTCGGTTTTTTTTTTTTTGTTTTTTTTTTTAGAACCATTGTCTGGGATATGAGAGGCAGAGAGGAAGTCCAGCGTAAAATAAGTTCTTGAAAGCACTTAGTAAATAACATGTACAGAGTTAGAAACAGGAAAGGCCATTACTAAACACTCTCTGAGTCACTGGTCATTTCCCATTTTCATATGCACTTCACCAAACATTGATTTTTTTTCTGCCTCTATCTTTCTATGAGCTCTATCTATTTAAAGTCCAGGTCCCTGTGATTGACACCTGTCCTCCCTCCTCTGATTTCTGAAGCAATATTTCAGCCACCAGTTCTCACTAGAGAAGAAAAACACTATCTTCCTCAAGTAAAATTCAGACCAGAGAAAAACACCATCTTCCTCAAGTAAAACAACAAATAGACCAAAGTATTGATATGTGAAAATACTGATAGGCATTTCAATAAGAAAACACTATTTTTGAAACTGTAGGTCATTGATGATATGGTTTTGTGCCTCAGTCTGATCATTTCAGCTCTAGTCATCTGTCCACAGCATCCAGCTTTTCAGCCTGAAGCATGATCTTCTAAACCCTAGGATGTGTGTGTGTGTGTGTGTGTGTGTGTGCTGGCTAACTGATGCTCTTTGCTAATGACATCATCTCCTGGTTCAAACAGGTCTACACTGGGCATTGTGGTCTTATGGAGGCCTGTTTGGCATTTTCATAATTAAGTCATGAGCTACAGTTTTCTGCCTGTCTCTGCTTTGCTTTGCCCCCCCCCCCCCCCCCCCAAATCTGTGTGTAAACATGTATGTATATGAAAATGACTGACTCAGTGCAAAGATGTACATTTAATACTTGAAAGAAAGCCCCTCGCCTGTTCAGGTGGGAGTAGGGTTCTGAAAGCCGAGGGATGAAAACCGAGCCCAACATCAGACAGAGATCAAAACGACTCTCAAGGAAAGACAATGAAACATTGATGCGGCTCCCTTCAATACCGTGCCTTAACACCGTGCCTCAACGCCAGCAAAAAGCTTGATTAAAAAAAAACAAAAAAACAATGTTCAGTGCACTACAGATTTCAGTCTGAAGATCTGTTTTCTCATGTATAATCTTATTTGTAGTATTCTAATTTCAAACATTTTTCCTCACATTTTCTTCCTGAATTATCTGTTAACTTATTGTCCATTGCTCACACTCTCTCTCTCTCTCTCTCTCTCTCTCTCACTCAATCATACACAATATAGTCTAGATTCTGTTTGCATGTAACCCAGTGTGGCCCAGACATTCTACTTTCTGTTTAGAGTATGTAAATGTACAGGAAACCGTGGTTGTGCTGTAAAATGTAATTTATGAATTTAAGGGGAAAAATATACAGAAAGAATTTTTCAAAAAACAATATTCATACCACACAAAGATAGACATATCCAGTCCTCACACGCGCTGGTTTTTTTTTTGTTTTTTTTGTATTCATGGGGTTTTTTTGTTTTTTGTTTTTTTTTAGTAGACAGGGCAGCACTCCAGGGTGCTGTTTAAACAGTATATATTTTAAATGTTCAGGGCATTTGAATTAACTCACAAGACCTATTTCAATTCTCTCATTATTTCTCTCCTTCAAGCTTTTCCTTTGTTTAAGCTTAAGCCACTTCATGCTTAAAACCTTCAGCAGTCAGGGTTCAAAAACCAGTCTGATCTGACTGAAATATTAATAAATGAACAAGCAGTGCCGGTCAGTTGCTTTTAGTATGTCTATAATTTTTTTTTTTTATCCTGTCAGAAGGCGGAAGCACCTTTTTGGTTCTTTCACTTCAAGCCGACCCTCATCTGGTTAAAAGAATGGCGGGCCCCAATTTTTGTGTCACTTTCTGTTAAATGTCTCTCTTGAGGATGTTGGTGGGTCCCCTGATTGAGTCTGACTCTAATGCACTGCTCTCCTGTCCTGCTCACCGCGCCTCAGGTCCCCAAGGCAACCACAGGACAGCTCAAGGACAACCATAAAGTTAAAGTGACTGGGGGGGATGGGGGGGGGCAGGCTGCCTGGTTGGACAGGTGCTGACCTTAACATAAAGCATAGACATGAACAAGGTCGGGGGGGTTGGGGTTGGAGAAGAGGCCAGTTTTGCCCAGTTGTTCGTTCGGAGATGATGAAATAAAAACCATACACAGGATGAATTTGATTGTGGCAGTTGACCATAAAGATTCAAATGAATTCCTCTCAAATGAAACTGAAAATTCAAGTTGGGGGGGGAGCAGAACAGTGGATGAGGAGAAACTGTCCTGAGTCAAGCTGGCCACACCCTGTTTCTGAGAAGAGTCTGGACCAGGTATTTTACCAGAACCCTACATTAGCCAGGTTCAATTTGTATGTATTAACTTTCTGAAATGATTCCAACCTTTAATTTTATTCTTCTGAATATGTAAATGTTTACAAACCCTTTCTTTCTTTCTTTCTTTCTTTCTTTTCTAATTGTTTTAAGTCTCTGGTCTACCAATTACCTCTTATTTTCTCACGTTATGATTTCATACAAGATATCCACATTTGAATGAATATTTTAGGTTTTCTCAAATTATTAAAAAAAACAGTTTCCAAGTAGTTAGTCTGCTGAAATGTATAATTATACAATTATAATTAAAGATTTTAATGCTGTGTTTTTTAAATAGCCATTACCGCTTGCTAAATACTGCACATCATAATTCATTTTGGAGCTCCAGCTGACTACGGATTGTCTTTCTTGATAAAATATTTAGGATGGTCAAATGCTTGCTTTTCATCCAGACAATAAAACCAAAATGTGGTCTTCTGATCATGTGACCGGGCATCTCAAGCTGCTTTCAAAACAACTCAAGCGATTTATTTAAGTAAATGTGCAGTCAATACTGGCTGAGCAAACAGCAGCACAAAGACCCAAAGCATTAGCCTGTTCATGCCTCACTAGCCGAACCGTGCTGTGGATGGCCCTACAGAGCTGCAGCCAACAAGTTACACCGCTACAGTATGTTTTAATAGACGGCTATACAGGAAAAGTTACACCGCTACAGTATGTTTTAATAGACGGCTATACAGGAAAAGTTACACCGCTGCAGTATGTTTTAATAGACGGCTGTACAGGAAAAGTTACACCGCTACAGTATGTTTAATAGACGGCTATACAGGAAAAGTTACACCGCTACAGTATGTTTAATAGACGGCTATACAGGAAAAGTTACACCGCTACAGTATGTTTTAATAGACGGCTATACAGGAAAAGTTACACCGCTACAGTATGTTTAATAGACGGCTATACAGGAAAAGTTACACCGCTACAGTATGTTTTAATAAACCGCTACACTGGAACAGTCGACTTCCCATCACTTCTCAGCATTTTCGGTAAGTAGGATTCATTCCCACATTCAAAACTCTTAATGCAGAATTAGGTTCACCCCCATATATGAAAACAGGGCTCCACACAAACACATTGTCTTTAATACAGAGAACGCAAACATCCTAAAGGCAACACTGTTTCTGTCATTAGGTGACTTATTCAAATAAAACTGTAAAAATCCCCCCCCCCCCCCCCCCCAAAAAAGAAAACTGTTTTTTTTGTTTGTTTGCTTTTGGGTTTTCATGATAATGGGTCCAAAAAAATGTATGTTACCATAATTAAAATCTGTGAAAATAAAATACCATCTGAACCAGCGGCAGAAGTGAGCAGATCCAAGGCCTGTGTGAGAGATCTGTTCTGGCTGATGTGGTAAAAAAGGGGGCCTTGCTTTGGCAGCTGGCCAGGGCAGGAGCCTGTTTGTGGCTGTGGGTGCTGTTGTGTGCGGGGGGGTGCTGGCGTTACGCGGGGCATCCAAACAGGCCATGACACTGTGACAGCTCATGACAGGGGCTCTGGGTAATTAAGGCAGTGCTCAGCACAGCTCCAGGGGCAGAAGCACGTAGATGGCGGGGGGGGGGGGGTGGAAAACGTGTGTGTGTGTGTGTGTGAGAGAGAGAGAGAGAGAGAGAGAGAGAGAGAGAGAGGGGCAGGACAAATGGCCGCGTGAGGTAGCAGTCGTACCTCTGCCCTGCGGCGAGAGCACAAGGACATGGAAGAGACGACACGGAGCTGCGCAACCCCACCATTCACCAGCTCCCAATTTGCTCTCATAAATATTTAGCAGAACTGAACACGGCGGAGTTAATGGACCCCCACTCACTCGGCGCTAAGTAAAGACAATGATACTCCTCTGATGTCAAGAGAGCGAGGAGAGCCTAACGGAGACCCTGTGGAATACTCCCTGTTTTTTGGGGTTTTTTTTTCCTTCTTTTCTCTTAATTGAGTTGATCTGAATATCATCAGAACATCACCTCGTTCAACGTTCATTTACACGTTTTCCCCGGTTGGGGTAACGGAATCAAACAGCCCCCCTGTGGGATCCAAATCAATTAGAGGAGGTGAAGATGTAGATGTCTGAATCTGTGTGACGAGGAGTTACTCCTCTGGAGCCTGCCGCGCTCCCCCTGCCGCCGCTCACAGACACAAACCAACCAAAATTCACCGCGGCTCCGAGGAACTTTTTTTATTCAAACAAATCCACCACACACCCACATGAAAGGAGCACGAAACTTGCATATAACGTACATACTGTTGATCTCATTTTTTTTTGGCCTCTTGTGTACTTAGTTTATGAACCTTTTTTATTTCCACAGCTATGGATGTTGCTTCTGTCTCACTGGTACAGGTAGCAGTAGCAGGAGCGTTGATGGACATAGGTGGTTGAATATTCACATATGGTAGAAATGATTTGTTAATGTGATGAACAGGTTGAGAAACCTGTTCAGCGTGATTCACTGCTAAAGATAATTACATGAGTTCTTTACTGAGATCAGTCACCACTTTGTGAAAAATCTCATAAAACTAATACAGTCTGCACAAAAAAACTAAAATAATCTCCCCAGCAAAAACAAAACAAAACCAAAAAAAAAAAACAACTATTATTTTTTTAGTCTTTGAAACAGGTTTTAAGCTGCCATGGCTGTAAAGTTCCTATAAATTCTTGGTGAAGACCAGTGCATGTAGGCATTCATAAATATGCCAAATTGACAACCAGTAATAATTTTCAACATGCCATTAGGAATGATAAAATTGTTTTTGTTTTGGGTTTTTTTTTCATATTTTTAAACCTACACTGAGTGTTGCAAGCTATGAAATATGTGAAAGGCTTTGAGATTTTAATTTAAGTTTTGGTTAAATTCATTCATCATTTCATCAGTTTTAAAATTAATTCTTTTCTAGGGTGTTGTATTGAATTTCTTGCATTTCCAATCCTAATCCGAATTAAAAAAAAAAAAATAATAATAATAATAATAAATCCAGAAGAGGACCGAATGCCCCTGAGCGTCTGTGTATGTCTGGGAGTATGGTCATCTCCTCTCTCTGGCCCCCAGCCCTCCTCCCTGCTCCCCTCTCCTCATCTCCTCATGCTCCTCCTCTTCACGCTCCTGCGCGCGCAAGCCTTACACACACACACACACACACACACACACACACACACACACACATCCTGTCTCTCCTCACACAGCCAGTACACTGCTGCATCCTCAGGACATGACTGACAGGTCGAAAGCATCGCCCATCAGGTCAGCTGTGTGCTGCTGAATCCAGCCCAAAAAAAAAAAATAAAACCCAAAAACCCCACACAGCGACAGCGGGGCTGTACGGAGACCAAGGACACTGTTTCCAGTGCTCAGATCCAATCCCCAGGAGTGCTCTACCTCAGTCACACAATAAATCTTTCTGATGGATCCTTGGCAAATTGAGGCTACACAAGATACAACAATGGATCACAATCCAAAATAGCATATGGAGAAAAAAAAATAATTATCTAGGACAAGCCTTATTGAGGTTTTTTTTCCCCCGTCTTTTCCCTTTCCCTCACATACACGCTGTGTTGAGGACATAAGGCGCTATACAGTCTAACATATTTCTCATCACCAAATCCAAAAGGCTGTTTGAACGTGAATTTATTAAAAAAACAAACAATTTGACTATTTGATAATGGAAATTCTTTCAAATGGAATGTTCTTTAAAATCCTCATCACATTCTCTGAGAGGCTCATGAAATTCTATTCGTTCTATTACATTCTATTCATTCACTACTGTTTGTTTGTTTGTTTTGTTTTGTTTTACAATAAACAAATATGATTGTTTTTTTTGTTTTTTTTTTTTTACAGCTCAGCAGTTATATAAAACTCCTATTTTTACGCTCTCCTCTTTTTTTATTTTTATTTTTTAATTCTTGTTGTCAGTGCATGTCAGTGTCTGTTTCGCTTTTGTTTTTCCTATTGGTGCTTATGGAGGAGAAGGAGGGCAGAGGAGCAGAGGGAGGAGCTGAGGGGCATTAGGAGGAGCAAGAGGAGCAGAGGGAGGAGCAGAGGGGCATGCACAGCTCCTCAAAGTGATGCAGCCAAGCAGATGTAAATGTATTCAGAGCATTTAGCGTTCAGGATTAATCGAATTATAATTTAATCATCTGATCAAACAGCAATTAGCATAATCACTTCTGAGGACAGGCAGATAGTGAGGGGAGTGGGAACACGGACAGACCTTCAGGCTAGCAACACTTTAATGAGACATTCGCTGGAATCTTTGAAAATGTTACACATTTCTGGAACCTGATGTTGGATCTCTCTCTTTTTTTTTTTTTTTTTTTTAAGAAAAAAAACAAAAACATGAGACTGAGGATGTCTGTTGTGTGTTGTAATTCATTTAGTGTTAAACAGTCACACACAGACACGAAAATAATATAGCCACAACTGTAGGCTAGAATAGATTGATATATTATACTGATTTACTGTGAATTCATCACAGGTGTTTTGAAATCCCTCTGAACTAAATATTTAAGAAAAAAAAAAAAAAAAAAAAAAAAAGCCAGTGCCTTGATTGTTTTGCCATAAGTCAGATAAGATATGGTGTAAAAATACACACAGTAAATCCAACCGTGTTAAATTAACCTAGACGTGACATATTTACACTGCCAGTGTTAATTTAACACTCTCAGTGACTGTTAATTTAACTCAGAGAATTTGATGTGTGATGGACATATAAGACATCAGTCAAGCTTAGGGAAATGAACCACAAAGCCACACTGCACGGTTCTCAAACTCCAACAGACGCCCCCTTTTTTTCTCACATTACCTTCATTCCATGTCCGTTTTACAGTGTCTTTATGTGCTATTTTTTGAGAGTGAAGCCAGTGATGGATGGAGAAAGAAAGAAAAAGAAAGAGCGTAAGGCAGTGAGAATTTTCTGTGTGAGATATTCCACATGTCCTCCGTCACCTCTCCAGCAAACCAATCACTGATGTTGTTTCAAGGGGCTCTGCTGTGCCGTAGCCTTCTAGAACCTTCTGTGGTTATAAATGAGAGCGCTCTGGTGCTGAGCGTTAAAGGGAAAGCTGAGGAGTCTTGTGCCTGGAGATGCCTGGAGCTCTGCTCTTTCTTTTCACAGATAAAACTTCAAAACAAACCCTTTCAGAAAAAGCCTATCTTCTTAAACCTCACAATCTTTGACATAACAAAAGTACTAATGCTTATTGTGTCACTTCTATCTTAATAAGCACCTATTCAACAGTAGTGTGTCTGTATTATAATTCAATTATACGTATGTATGTATATATGTGTGTGTATATGAAATGGTTTGTCTGTAATGTGTCTGAATAACCTCACAGCTGGTCTCTTTTAAATGAACTGCACTTGTTTTATTTTCAGGCATTTACAAATATGTCCCCATCTTGGTAATCGAGGATTCTTGCCACCAAAACCTTTTGGTCCACATTTCTAACTGGAGTTGATATGAGATACCTGAATGGTGAGATATGGAGAGCGGAGGTGGATGATGGATGGATGGATTCAGTGTTGGATATACAGGGAGTCTTTTTCTGTATCAGATGCACATATTCTTTTTTCTGTCATGAGAAACAGTCCTCTGACTTGGCCTAAGCTCTAGACAGACCCAGTCTTTAACCTGCCACTCCACCTTAACCTGTCACTCCACCTCTTCCTGAAGTATGCAAATGTTATTACACTTACACTTTTCAAAATTTTGACAGGGAAATGTATTTGTTCTAACATGTACACATGGGGACACAGACTGAGAAAAAGGACACAACTTAAAAATCCACAGCACACACACGTGCGCCCACACACACACACACACACAATACAAGCCCAACCAAACAGCTTCTCAGTCAAACTAACAAAACACGCTTGTGCTGCCAAGTCGTCAAAATTTTTGGCACAAATACATTCCGAGCCCAGTCCCTTAGCCTAGTCCTGTCAGTTTGTCATTTTCATCCAAAGCCAAATAGTGAAGATCCCTGCAGTTTTGCGGGATAAAGTGACGTTAAGCTAGGCTGCCGTAAAAACAACAACAACAAAAAAAGCTTGCAGTCTGACAACATTACCCTCTTACAACGCTCAGTCTACAGAAAGAGAACAAGAGAGAGAGAAAGAAAGAGAGCAAGAGAGAGAGAGAGAAAGAGCAAGAGAGAGAGAGAGAGAAAGAGAGCAAGAGAGAGAGAGAGAAAGAGCAAGAGAGAGAGAGAGAAAGAGAGCAAGAGAGAGAGAGAGAAAGAGAGCAAGAGAGAGAGAGAGAAAGAGCAAGAGAGAGAGAGAGAGAGAAAGAGAGCGAGAGAGAGAGAAAGAGAGAAAGAAAAAGGAAGAGGGGTGTTTTGAGGTGGCAAAGTCAGTGCAGTTCATCACAATGTCACCCTGCACCAGAGTTGTGTGTCTTCAGGAGGAGAGGAGGAATCTCACGCACAGAAACACAATCATCTTGTTAAAAAGCTAACTGTTAGCTTCATGAAAAAAAAAAAAAAGGTTTTGGAAAACTGTGTGATCTTTAATCATTCCAACCACTCACCAATAGCAGCCCCTGGACTTTGAACAGGAGAGGCAAGATTTTCTCTCACCTTTCCTGCTTTAAGCATGTCTCTGTTTCCCTGTGACCCTGGGTCCTGCTCTGTCTCTCACTACTTCTACTACTACTACTACTACTACTGCTACTGCTACTGTTATGAATTACAACAATACTGTAACCTGCCCTGTTGGCTCAGAATTTGACTACTAAAGATGACAAACGACAGACAGCCGGGAAAAGTAATTGAAAACCTCAGCAAACCATTAGGGATCTGTCATTCTTCAAGTTTCAAAATATTCAAATGAATTACTACCATAGTTATTACCATAATTCCATAGAGTTTTAGTTCAATGCCATACTGGGGTGAGAGGAATGAAACTCCAAAAGGGGGAAAAAAAAATAATCGGAGGCTCTTTTTTTTTTTTTTTAAATAAAAGACTCAGATTTCACAGAAAGTAACTGAAACAGCAGAAATCAAGAAAAATTATTATTCAGTGCCTATTATAACTGCACACTTCATATCTACCTCAGAGCAGCTGATTTATTTTATTTCTTTAACCTGAAATTGTTCTTGTATGTCCGCACTATTTGATTTGAGAAAAAGAAATATTGCATGGATGTAACAGAGGACAGATGCTCATTGTGCCCTGTGTGTACTGTCTATTTTCAAACTCTTTTTAACTGGTCTGATCAAAACACCATCAACACATTTCCCAATCAGGCAAATACGTTACGAGTCATGACTCCAGTAAGTCTGCCTCTCGCCAGATTTAAATAGATTGAAATCTCTCTTCCTGACAACTTCATTAAGATGCCCGTGTCTCTGAGCCTCCCTTTGCTCTGCTAGTCTAAATGAGCATTCGAAAGAGAGCTGACAGGCATTCAGCCGACATTATACTGCACATTATTCATTTTGTCTGCAATAAGTAAACGCATTTAGTGCTCCATGGAAGGGCAGATGCGCCATTGTTTGTGTAAGTGAAAAAGAAAGACCTCTGAAGTGTACACATGGTTTGACAAAAACCTGCTTTATGGGGACACAGATGCCTGATTTAGGTTAATTAAAAAAAAAAAAAAAAGGTCTTTATTGGTCTGTCCCATCGTCACGGCGATATTGACAGCAGATTTGGCGAATTGCTGTATATTTAGCTCAGCTTAACAGTGTTAAATTGAGTGTGTATCAGATTCACCCTCTGGCATCACTTTGCAAAAATAATATTATTCCTATTGGCCGGACCGTCTTTCCATAGATAGGCCTGTCGTCCCAGTTAGCTGCGTTTTGTGTTCTAACCAAGATGCTACTGTGAGAGCACTCCAAAAACAGTGCGACTGAGAAAAATTCTGTTATGAAATCATACGCAAACACATCAGCCGTGTGGCTCCCTAAATCCACACTCATAAACATACCTCTAATCAGGATATTCAAAAAAAAAATAAAAATTTGCACCATCGACTAGGATCTCTAGGTAGTTCCGTGCATAATCACATGACCAAATATAGTCATTAGTCATTTCTTAAAAATACAGAGCTAGCATCATCACTCCACACACACTTAACTGATGGTTGTGTCCTTTCACTACAAACTAATATAACTAATAGGATTTTTTTTTTCAATAACACATATGCTTTTTCACGTCACGTTCATAGCAATGTGACGTGTACACATTTATAACAATGTGTACTGAGGACAGCAGCCCTTCCAGGGTCACCTGCACAGAATGCAGCCTTGCAAAAAACCAGACCCACTGCACCAACATTCATTACCAGGGTTTCCATAGAGACCAGCGAAGGAGTAGGCTATGTACTGAACCAAATCCTGAAAGCTTCATTTTGTCTGGCATGGTGTCTCCCCTCACACACACACACACACACATACGAACCCACACATCACTCTGCTCAGACACACTGCGGGCAAGACTGACACAGCCTGGACAGTCCACCGAAAAAAAAAAAAAAAAACGCATCAGGGAAAACAGATCAATTTACTCACAAAGTGGGATGGCGGTGTGGTCGGAGCAAACGGGATGGTACAAATAGGACCCATATTGATCAAACTGAAGCACTCGAATGTCATTTTCACAATTCTGCAGCAAACCCAGTGCATGAGTAATGCATCATGTATGTGTGATATTGTTAGAAGAGGCATAAGTTTATTTATCTATACTGTACTAAGTAGTCTTTATTTAAATGCTCTGTTCCATATCAGATTTTATACAAAAAGACACTGCTACCGAATCTTCCAAAGGAAGAGTACATAAATGTGAACTGAAAGAAATTTTAAAATAGTTTTTTTTTCCCCCCTCACAGCTAACTATGAAATGATGTACTACGTCCATCAGTAACCGCCTTTAACCAAATAAAATGGATCAGAGCAGAAATATAGCCAGATGCATCTGTCCTATGGTGCTTTTACTGTATCCTTTGTGCTAAACAAGCACTGCCCCCCCCCCCAGCCTTCATCAGAAAATGGTTTCTGTCATCTGTGCTCGCTGCATCGCCATCACCACTCAGTCTGGATGGACGGATCTATGTATGATTTCTCACCCACCATTTATCTCCCGTTAACAAAAAAAAAGAAAAGAAAAGAACAAAAAAAAGAAATTCTTCAAAATGCCCTTATTTCTGATTCCGTACCCTGCACCCACCCCGCATACACACCCTTCTCATTTTAACCAAACCCTCCTTCCTACGGTCTCACCATTTTAAATCCACGAACACGTTTTTGTTTCTGCCTTCATCTTTTTTAGTTGTAGCTTTCAGATATCATTTAGATTAGTATTACATTGCAAAAGAGGGAAATCATTTAACTACAGGTGTTTAACTCAGCAAATAGTTATCAAGCCATAAAAATGTCGAAATATGTTTGGTTTTTTCCCCACCTCATGTTTCAGTGTTTTCACTCACAACATGGCGCATGTGGTGCCATGAAAACACTAATACCCTTTTTTTTTTTTTGAGAGAGAGAGAAGGGGGGGGGGACCCCCCCCCCCCTACAAAATACCTCACTCGGGCTAATTTCGTAGTCAGGCAAAATGCACTGTTTGTTTGACCTTATCACGAGGGGTTTTGTACTTGGACTTTCTTCATATGACAAAATACATTTCATATTACATTTATTTGTTGTTAAAGACTGAAACATGTTCCTGGAACTAGTCAATGATCAGACATGCAAATGGTGCACAGTGAGTTAGTTTTGTAAAAGGGATGCACATAATGAATAAAATGTAATGATATATATTTATGTCTAGAACACATTCCTAATTCAAGGAGTAACCGTATGGAGATCAGGTGTGTTCACAATGCCGACGACTGTAACGCATAAGATCACGTGGGTATCTAAAATAGATGATGGTGGATATAAATTTGTGATGGAATGAGACTTTTTGTGTCCTGTGTTTTCTTATCTTTATAAGGAGTGTTTCAAAATATTAATTATAGTTCAATTTCACACTTTCGAAATCACAACAAAAACATATCTGATGAGAGCGGATGTTTAATTACAAAAAATTGTACTGCATTACTTAAGAAGAAGAAAGGGAGGAAAAAACTGAATAAAGAAAAAAGGGTTTTGTGGAATAAAAGTCGCGAAGCCTGTGTCACTGGCGTGTGTGTCTGTGTGCAGAGTTGAATGCAATTAACCTGTGTCGTGGTGGTTTGATAGCCAAGCTAGTACCACTGCAGCTCGAACCTCGATGTCAATTATTGTTATGGGTAAAAATGTACACCACACATCTTTGAACAGTTTAAAACTCCGAAATATAACGTACCGCCACATAACTAATTATGCAAAGTAGCCCCGTCATTTGAACTTATAAATTGCACACAACTCACCATTCAAGATGCACTGGAGAAAGATAATAGCCAATATCCTCATGCCCCGCGCCTCCTTTCAATCCCCAATCCAAGATTTTTCCTCTTCCCACACCGCACGCCGTCGTCTTTAATTTTTTTTTTTTCGTTGCTTTTTAATTTCTTAAATATTCAGTGCACCATTACCAATATTGTTATATTGTTTGGTGATTTGGCATTAGCGCTCTCTCTCTCTCTCTCTCTCTCTCTCTCTCTCTCTCTCTCTCACACACACACACACACGATCGGAAGAGGTGTGCTCCGCTGGTGATTGTCTTCGGTAAAAACCGACTTGAGATCCAAAATAGACGTGTCCTTTTAATGAGGGTTGCCTTATTGCGGTCCCGGCGTCTCGTGCGCGCTACTCTGACGGGTGCATGCGGGGCTTGCTCCTGTGGACGCCAGTCCAGGTGTGATGCTGAGTCAGAGTAGAGCGTAGAGAGTGTACACAAGACAAGTGTAGTGTGCGCACAGGTGGAGTTTCATACAAGAATAACGGTAATTACGTTTGTTGTTTCAAATTAAAATCTACTTCCACCAGTCAATTAACGAGAGTTACCGGCTTGCAAAAATGAAAACTTTCCTGGTTGGAAAAAAAGAACGAACGAAAATCCCGTTAATGTGGGGTAGAGGTAATAGTTGTTAGCTGTACTCTGAACCGAGTTCCTCTTCACCGCCTCTCTCCATCCAGCAAGCAACAAGCACACGCATCTTCCCACAAGTAATCACACTAGTCCCTGCGTTATCCCCCTCTGCCTCAGAGTATTACGGAATAACCCTCTCTCCCTCCTCTACAACCGCTTTTCTTCATTGCCTTAAAGGTGCAGGGGCGCACTGTTCAGCGCGCAGCATCACTAACTCCACTCTTAAAGAGAGAGACCAGCGCGTGCATCAGAGCGAGCACACAGCGCGTCCAGGCTAATGTTGTGATTATTAAACCTAATGTCAATGACGCGTCAGTAAATTTTGGTGTGTAAATTTCTGAGCTCTGTGAAAACCCATTAAACCACTCACGTTCACGAACCAGTCATGGTAGCGCTTACCTGATCTAGAATTGCAGGAATGTTTAAATAGGATGTGGCAGTTGTGGGGGTTTTTTTTTCTTTAGTTGTCTTAATAACAAGATATCAAATCATGTCATTTTAATGCGTTTTGTGTATAATTTATGACCCCTGAGGCTCTGTTGGTTTTCTTCCCGCCTTAAGCTGTTTTCATTAATTGACCTTGACCAATCTGAGTCTGGGCCTGCTGTGCTCATTCAGTCTCTCACTGCAGTTCAGTTCACAAATACTGAATGCTGAATAAACATCTTATTTAAAGAGAAATCAAATGTCAAAAACACGCTTTTTTTTTTTTTTTTTTTTTTAAATCTTAAATCTTTTTAGAAAAGAGAGACTGTTTTCCCATCATCAAGGTTATTGTTCTTTAGCAGTGAAAGCAGATGTAGCCACCTTTTTCATGTATTTGGTTTTCTGTTAGAATTGTTGTTTGTAGGTTTTCATGTGAGGTTATTTTATCTGTAGTTCGTGCAATCCAACTCTATCCCTCCTGTGCATGCAGGCATTGTCTGACGGATTGAACGTCCACACCAGACCTGCATACTTTTTGGAACGCTGGATGTTCCACTGCGCACTGCCTCTGGCTGCCTGGTCCTAGACTCATGTCCTATTAAGACCACGATAAGCCTTTCCAGTACAGCACCGCATGCTTTTCAGTGATCTGTTCTTTTTTCCCCCTCCTTTATAATATCCCACCAACCAGCACCCTAAAAAGATGGACTTTTCAATGAGATAACACAGAGAGAAGATTTTTAATTTTGGTTGATTGCCTGGACTGGGGTGGGGAGCTTTAGTGTCATTCCTTTTGGGCTGTGGGAGGGGTGTTTTTTTTTTCGACAGTAATGGCGCTCCTGCCTGGTTATCAGCACGGCTGCAGCCCTCTCTGCCTCTTGTCTTCAGACGGCGCTCAGCCATGAGCGTCTCAGACTGTTCCCCGTGCTCCAGCACCGCAGAGCAGCCCTGCGGTAAAGCCGCGGCACCCAGCTCAGGCTAACTGTCGCTCCAACACCACCAGCACACCCGTCTTTTCAACTGTCCTTACTTGACTATATTGGTTTGATTTTGTTGTTGTTGTTGTTATTCCAGCATGAGAGAGAGAATTTTAATAATCCTGGTTTTTGTGCTTGGATCTTTTCTGAGTTATTCACAGACGTATGCCAAGATGCAAGATGTCCACCATGTTCCAGCATTCCTTCAAACATATTTGGTTTCTGTAACAGAATACTGACCTCTTGTGCATTGGGTATTTGAATATATTTGGAAGGTAATGCTGGCTGTTTTTTTGCTGCTATTATTATTATTATTATTATTATTATTATTATTATTATTGTTGTTGTTGTTGTTGTTGTTATTAAACCAACTACAGAAATGTAATACAGTTTAAAGAAATGACTGTTTTAAAGAGCCTTAAACACGCTCTTTAAAACAGTGTTTTTTAATGAAGAAATGAAAGGGAAATTTAATCTTCTCTTTCGTTTTCTCTCTGAACCTGCAGCACTGCACATGTCGTGAGCTGTCTCGCCCACAGAGGCAGCACCGGTACAAAGCCATGCACTGTGCCTGAAGTGAATCCACCGGTGCACTGGTATCACAGAGAGCACATCACAGCAGCTCATGGTGTGTGTTCATCCAGGACCAGGGGCGCAGCTCCTCACCGCTCACTGACTCCTGAGAGACTGTGGAGGCAGGCAGGGGTTGGGGAGGGGCGTCGCCTGTAGCCTGTAGCCACGGGTCTCGCGGCCAGCCTCCTCAGAACGCATCCAGTTCAGTCGACAGGACAGCACCTGACAGGGGGCACGGCCAAACTGGGTGGCTAATTGCAAGCTGGGCTATGCAGGTTTTCCCTGGAGCAGATATAAAGCAGGACCTTTGCCAACCCTCTAAACGGTTTGCTGTTCCGATGCAGTGTGATTAATGCAACACAGGCTTTTTCTTTTCTGTTTTTCCATATGAGCCACATTCTAGGAAATATGGCGCGTGCCCTTTTCAACTCATATTTTAAGCAATTTTATCAATTTTATTACAGCAATAACACCATGTGATACACAGATTTCATTTACTGAATAGTCTGTTACATTACTGATCCAACGAATCCAAACTACCCAGCCTGCCCTGAACTCCTAATGTTTTCTTCTCTACAGAACTGCCCTCCCATTTCCCATACCACTCTCTCTCGACAGGTACACCTGGCATGTATGAGAGAATCTCTGTAAGCCACTGGATGAGATGTGTGGTCTAGTGTGTCTAAACTAAGATCATTTAAAAGTTATTGACGATAACCAGGAACGTTTTGACACACGTGGTTTCCAAATACTGAAGGCATCAAAAGAGGGACTCTGTCATGTGCAATGATTTAAATTCTGTTTTAAAATCTTTTCTGAAGCAAAATATTGTTTAAGCTCCAAGTGAAGAAAGTTCAGTCCCAGAGAGAGGGGGAAAATGGTCCCGTCACAGTATTTGAGTTAAAAGTTAAAAAGTACCATTTTCATTTAACCTCAGAATGTATTTTTTTTTTTTACTATTTTGGACTGCTGTCTCCGAAACTTAGAATTCTTGAACACTAGCAGTATATCTGAGAAATAAATATATGGTAAGAACTGACTCTCAATTCATGACTTAGACGGAAAACAAGAACACATTCCTTGAATTTTACATTATTAAATATTTGTTCATCTGGGAGAAAGAAATTGTCCAATAGTTCAATTCAGATCCTGAAACAAGGATGGGGGTGTCATTCAAGTTTAATGAGTCTAGATGTTCTCAGGATGAAGAAATGGAGAAACCATGTTCAACTGACAGTGTGGAGCGACCACAAAGTCAGACAGAACAGGGGAGAGAGAAGAAACAGCCACTTACACCTTCGAATATTCAAGTGTGCTGGTTTTAGGCCTTTTGAGTTATAAACACTATGCTATATTTTAAGGTCTGTAAATATTCAAAACATCTTATTATTTTATAATCCATTAACATATACATTACACATACCTTTTTTTCCCGTAGGAATTTCTATACCATTAAACAAAATGCATTGGTTTTACAGCACAGAGGTATGTATTAGAGAGGTAAGGACCATAGATGTTTATTCCATTGAATGAACCGCATTGGTTTTACCATAGAGAGGCGCTGGTTAGAGAGGTAAGGACCATACGTGTTTATTCCATTGAATGAACCGCATTGGTTTTACCATAGAGAGGCACTGGTTAGAGAGGTAAGGACCGTAGATGTTTATTCCATTGAATGAACCGCATTGGTTTTACCATATACAGGCACTGGTTAGAGAGGTAAGGACCATAGATGTTTATTCCATTGACTGAACCGCATTGGTTTTACCGTAGAGAGGCGCTGGTTAGAGAGGTAAGGACCATACGTGTTTATTCCATTGAATGAACCGCATTGGTTTTACCGTAGAGAGGCACTGGTTAGAGAGGTAAGGACCATACATGTTTATTGCATTGAATGAACCGCATTGGTTTTACCGTAGAGAGGCACTGGTTAGAGAGGTGACTAACTGGTCAGAGAGGTGACTAACTGGTTAGAGAGGTGGCTAACTGGTTAGAGAGGTGACTAACTGGTTAGAGAGGCACTGGTTAGAGAGGTGACTAACTGGTTAGAGAGGTGACTAACTGGTTAGAGAGGTGGCTAACTGGTTAGAGAGGCACTGGTTAGAGAGGCACTGGTTAGAGAGGTGACTGACTGGTTAGAGAGGTGACTGACTGGTTAGAGAGGTGGCTAACTGGTTAGAGAGGTGGCTAACTGGTTAGAGAGGCACTGGTTAGAGAGGCACTGGTTAGAGAGGTGACTGACTGGTTAGAGAGGTGACTGACTGGTTAGAGAGGTGACTAACTGGTTAGAGAGGTGGCTAACTGGTTAGAGAGGCACTGGTTAGAGAGGCACTGGTTAGAGAGGTGACTAACTGGTCAGAGAGGTGACTGACTGGTTAGAGAGGTGACTAACTGGTCAGAGAGGTGACTAACTGGTTAGAGAGGTGACTGACTGGTTAGAGAGGTGACTAACATGCATCGCTGGAACTCAATGAAACAGTCCCTTCACAGAAAGACATTGAGCAGTTGATTGTTTGGAACAGGCTTGATGCTCAGCCGTTGTCAATCCATACATTGACTGAGTGTATTGAACACTCTGTCCCTTTTACGGTCAATGCCTCTGTGTCTTTATCGGACAGAAATCCCCCTTCGTTCTTTTAGCCAACACTGTCCTTTCTCTCGTGCACCGACCAACTGATGCTCTCATTCCAAAACCTATGAAATGCCATAAATAAAGTTCATGAATGAGATCAAATGTGAACTGTTCCTAATATGGCAACTTTCTAAAATTAAATATTCTAAAAATGTTTTAATGTGGCACTGTTTTAAAATTATATTTACTGTATGGATTTTCACGACTACTTCTATGTTTTTATAAAACAAAACGCATATGTGAAAATGATATATTCTACAAATGTACAAATTTTACAAATGTATATGGTGTGTGTGTGTGTCTGTGTGTGTGTGTTTGTAGCCTAAATGTGTATATATAAATACACGTATACAATTTCATTTTTTTTTATCTCATTTTATTGTTTCATCTCACTTTCAGATGAATCCGAGCTGTTTCTGTACATTTGAATTGATGTTTTCCTCAGCGCACCCTGCCACTAACAGGAGTCCCTTTATGACATCATAACCCCGCCCTGCCTCCGCGTTACCGTCCTCAGCCAGGCTCCCATTGGCTGTCCGTACCGCAGCACGCTGAATGGACTTCTCCAACCGGGGCTGTTCTAAACTAGGCCACTACAGGAGAACAAGTGAGTGAAGGAAAAAAGGTGAAAGGCAGAGATGTCTTAAAAAAAAAAAAAACGACAGCACTGTCTTATATATGTGTGTATGTGTGTGTGTATATCTATATGTGTGTGTGTGTGTATATATATATATATATATGTGTGTGTGTGTGTGTGTGTGTTTGTCTGTGTGTGTCTGCATGTGTCTATACATACTAAAACAGTTTGTGACACACACACAAACACAGACAGACATATTCTGTTTGTGTGTGTGTGTGTGTGTATGTGTGTGTGTGTATATATAAAACACAAACTGCTGTTTTGGTGATAGTGCTGGCAATGCTGCGATGCGATGCTGGCTGATTGTCAGAGTGGCGGCAGTGAAAAAGCGTTTGAGTTGACTTCTCTGATTCCCAGCGGTCAAACGCAAGGCTACAACGTTGCCTAGTAACGATGGCTCATGCCTGACCTTATCTTAGTGGTAATAAAAGTATATGAGGTCCTTTTTATTTTTTTTCCCCTCTCACTCGATCCCATTTTATCCCCCCCCCCCCCCCCCCCCTCCATAAACACAGTCAGCAGAATGCAGCCGGGAGCAAGCGTCGGGTGGAGGCTCTTGTTGGAGGTGGTGTGGAGCGGGTTTGGCTGTGGGGCTGACGGTTAAGCGACTGTTTTAATGAGGGCTTTTCTGACACGCTGCACAGCCCCGTGTCAGGGGCTGCAGGGCTGGGCGCGGTGGGGAGGGGCGGGGCGGGGAGGGGAAGGACCCACGGATACGTTAGATCCTCGAGCGGCCGTCCGGCTCCAGGGCCAGGTGAAGGCTGCCACACGCCACTCAGGTGGTGATGATGGATTTAATTTCTGTCGGCTCATGTGTCATGGAGAGCGTTTGACATTTCAAAGATCACACAACAGACTCAAGCAAGATGAATTCATTGTTGCCTTTCATTTTTTTTTCCTTTCATTCCCTTTCTATTTTTCTCTCTATTTTTTTTTTTACAGATTTCAAACCAATTCAAAACCAACAGCTAAAAAAAAGCTTAAACTCATTTCAGTCTATAAAAGCACATTTCAGTTTTAGAAACTGAAGAGTTTAAAAGCTCGTATTCATAAAGCTTATTCTAAATGTCTATTTTTCCTGTTTTATATTTACCTAACAAGTTATATTAATTCTCAATAAAAAAACCGAAACAGAAACATTGACATGAACATGTAAATATACACACTTACATGAATATTCTTCTAAAATACACCAGTGCGATACAATAACAGTAACCCAATTATTTTATAACAGATTTTAAATATCAGAGGAGCAAATTGTTGAACGTTTGTGTAATGTTGTATACAAAACCCAAATATGATAAAAATGGAAACATCTCCCTGTTAAACCTAATGTAAGGTTAACAGAAACGCCAGGGGCCAGGCTTAATGAAGAAAACTCAGAGAGAGGGACTGGCATATGGCTGTATGGATGGAGACGTGGACATGAATCTAAGGGAGAGATGTGTGAATTCCAGCGGGCGTGGAACGGTTACAGAGGAGTGGTACGGTTAAAGAGGAGTGGTACGGTTACAGAGGTGTGGTGCGGTTACAGAGGAGTGGTACGGTCACAGAGGAGTGGTACGGTTAAAGAGGCGTGGTACAGTTACAGAGGCGTGGTACGGTCACAGAGGAGTGGTACGGCTACAGAGGAGTGGTACGGTTACAGAGGAGTGGTACAGTCACAGAGGAGTGGTACGGTTACAGAGGCGTGGTACGGTCACAGAGGAGTGGTACGGTCACAGAGGAGTGGTACGGTTACAGAGGAGTGGTACAGTCACAGAGGAGTGGTACGGTTACAGAGGCGTGGTACGGTCACAGAGGAGTGGTACGGTCACAGAGGAGTGGTACGGTTACAGAGGAGTGGTACAGTCACAGAGGAGTGGTACGGTTACAGAGGCGTGGTACGGTCACAGAGGAGTGGTACGGTCACAGAGGAGTGGTACGGTTACAGAGGAGTGGTACGGTCACAGAGGAGTGGTACGGTCACAGAGGAGTGGTACGGTTAAAGAGGAGTGGTACGGTTACAGAGGAGTGGTACGGTCACAGAGGAGTGGTACGGTTACAGAGGCGTGGTACGGTCACAGAGGCGTGGTACGGTTAAAGAGGAGTGGTACGGTTACAGAGGAGTGGTACGGTCACAGAGGAGTGGTACGGTCACAGAGAAGTGGTACGGTCACAGAGAAGTGGTACGGTCACAGAGGAGTGGTACGGTCACAGAGAAGTGGTACGGTTACAGAGGAGTGGTACGGTTACAGAGGAGTGGTACGGTCACAGAGGAGTGGTACGGTCACAGAGGCGTGGTACGGTTAAAGAGGAGTGGTACGGTTACAGAGGAGTGGTACGGTCACAGAGGAGTGGTACAGTCACAGAGGCGTGGTACGGTTAAAGAGGAGTGGTACGGTTACAGAGGAGTGGTACGGTCACAGAGGAGTGGTACGGTTAAAGAGGAGTGGTACGGTTACAGAGGAGTGGTACGGTTACAGAGGAGTGGTACGGTCACAGAGGAGTGGTACGGTTAAAGAGGAGTGGTACGGTTACAGAGGAGTGGTACGGTCACAGAGGAGTGGTACAGTCACAGAGGAGTGGTACGGTTAAAGAGGAGTGGTACGGTTACAGAGGCGTGGTACGGTTACAGAGGAGTGGTACGGTCACAGAGGCGTGGTACGGTTAAAGAGGAGTGGTACGGTTACAGAGGAGTGGTACGGTTAAAGAGGAGTGGTACGGTTACAGAGGAGTGGTACGGTCACAGAGGAGTGGTACGGTTAAAGAGGAGTGGTACGGTTACAGAGGAGTGGTACGGTTAAAGAGGAGTGGTACGGTTACAGAGGCGTGGTACGGTCACAGAGGAGTGGTACAGTCACAGAGGAGTGGTACGGTTACAGAGGCGTGGTACAGTTAAAGAGGCGTGGTACGGTCACAGAGGAGTGGTACGGTTAAAGAGGAGCGGTACGGTCACAGAGGCGTGGTACGGTCACAGAGGAGTGGTGCGGTTAAAGAGGAGTGGTACGGTTACAGAGGGTTTCAGAGGCGTCGTGCTGTGGAGACATGTATCCTCACACCACATGCTGGAGGCGTTTTTTTTTTTTTGAGAGTCCACTACGAGTCCCTCTTCACTTCCTCAGTGCGGCTCGGCCCTCGGCACAGCACTGGGCTTTGCGTGAGACTGTTTGTCGTCCTAAGTGTCTCTCTGGCTACCCCACAGGGCGTGCAGATGTTGGGCTGGTCATTCCCGCTGTCTGCAGGAGCACGTCTGCGCAGCTGCACGCCTGCCTGACATGTAGGAGAGAGCGGCGGGCAAACTGACAGCCAGTGGAGCAGGTTGGCACATATGGTGGCCTCATGAGGGGCATGGGGGGAGGGGGGGGGGGGGTCAGTGTGTGTTCGGCAGCCGGGCTAAGGGCAGGGGAGGGCAGGTGTTTGCACGCATGCAAACACACACACACACACAAACACACACACACACGCACACGCACACATCCGCTATGGCCAAAAGAGTTTTGTGTTTATCCAGGTAGAGATGTGTCACGCAGAGACAGTTTTGTTGTTGAAAAGGATATATTTTCATTTCCTGTGAGATTAGCATTTATCTGTACAATTATGAAGTAGGATGAAGTAGACTATAGTGAGGATGGACTGAATCTTAGTGGTAGGGAATATGATTACCTAATAATCTCAATGACTACCTAATAATCTCAATGACTACCTAATAATCTCAATGACAAAATCTCCAAGGGAAAGGTAATAATGTTTTTTGAAGATTCTAATCCCAGACATAATGCACCAGCACAAACATTCAATTTAATCCAATCTGTAATTTATTCTTAAAAAGACAATACATTTTCAATCATATTACAATGTTGGATTAACTAACAGTGATAGACTATACGTAGCTAGTTACTTGGTCTCTAAAGATTTCACCTAGAATGCAAACCAGACAAAGCCACGAATGTGTCTGTTGGATTTACTTAATCCCTTGACCAGACCTGGATTACAGGAGTAGCTGAAGAGTTTGAATGATCAGGTCCTGTCCCAGCTCTCTTCATGGCTCTGTCTCTTAACGAGCAGGATAAATGGCTGTTTTGAAAAGGACTCTATAAGACATTCATGCCACATTCGCTACCCATTTTTTAAACGCTCTTGGTCCTGCTTTGCTATCTTTGGGGGATAAAAGGTTAAGGTGCCGTGACAGAGAATTCGGACAAAAGTCGAGTTATATGTGTGTAAACTAACCACACACACAACAGACGTTAACTTACAATCCCTCTGCACATCATGAATGCTGTGTCTCTATCACAGAGCTCATGTACACACACTGAACCACCAGCTGACACAGAACTGCTAGAATTCAGGGCCTAGTGCAGTGACACAAAGCAGTGTACAGTGTGACAGAGCTTTTGACCGATTTCTCCAGTGTTGTGAGACTGTTTTGAAGGCGACCAGCAGCTCAAATCCATATTCATGAATAAGTTTATTCTTTAGTCTTTCCATTGTTTTGTTTTTTTTTCTTCATTCTCCTGTACTGCTCTGTATGGTTTAACTGCTCCTCTGATTTCTACTGTGTGCACTTTGCCTGGTTTCTCCATTTGACGTATAAGGGGTTGTTTACACTATGACATGTGCATTAAGTTAGAAGCTTGTTTTGCAGCAATGTGACCCCAAAATTGATCTGTCAGTTTACAGTGCAATAAAATCGCTGGTTTAATGAAGTACTGCTCTCCTGCATTGCCTTTAAAAGACGCCGTCGGTTTGAGGGCGGAGTCCATACAAACCCCCATGGTTCAGTCTCCAATCCAGTCAACAGCCACAAACAGGCGCGGGCTCCACAGAGGCAGAGGAAAATGAGATTTACAGAAGAACCATGTGGTCAGCTCATTACGGTTCATCCCTGCTTAATCCTGGACCGTCAGAGGTGGCCTGGGTCAGTGCAACACGCCATCCCCTATCACAAGGAGCTGTTAACAGATGCCCGATGTCTAAGACGAGAATTATGGACTTAGAGATGGCCTGGCAATGCTATTGTGTCTTTTTTTTTTTTTTTTTTTTTTTTTTGCAGTGTTGTTGATTACAACACCCAAGTGAGATCCAGAGAGAGAGCGTTTGATGAGAGGGGTGTGATGTTCCCCGGGCTGACAGAGCCCAAGCGAAAAACAACACCCCTGCTGGCGTTTACCATTTCAACCAGCAACAAGAAGGCAGACAAATACTGGGAGCAATCAACAAAAGAAACTGGTTTTTCTTTTTTTTTTAAAGGTTTAGAGATTGTGGTGAAATAACCAAAGAGAAAAACTCAGTCTATTATCTGACTCCACCGGCCTTTTACAGAAATGACTTTTGCGTGTTTTGCACCTGCACATTCAAACACTACCTGTTTCCCTTACAGTAATCGAGTGTCCTTCTGCCGCATTATCTCAGTATAAATGACGTTCCCAAACATTAGAAGCTAAAAGCAAAAGAAAGCTCTCTCCGGCTCCATTTTGTGTGTAGCTTGAGAAGTCCGAAGCGTCGAAATGCAGGGCTTCAGTCGTAATCAGAGAATGTGTCAATCATGTTTCTACAGGATGAGTTGTGTGGGTGCTGGAGGGGCTCTCTCTCTCTCTCTCTCTCTCTCTCTCTCTCACTGACCTAAATAGAGAATTGTCAACAGAAACAGTGACCAACTGGAGCTATATGAAAACATTACCCGTCATCCCAATGCCCAGCATATCCACAGTCTTTTCGGGCACTTTGGTGGCCGTTGCAACGTTACATAATAATCAGTAAGACATTTAAAGACAGTTTGAAAGCAAGGAAACTTTGAGTCTGGGAATTATTCAGCATCAAGAGTCAAACTACTGCTATATTGGCTCAGTATCAGTCAATACTTGGTAAACTGCTGTCACTCCACACAAGCTGTGATACGACTTTTTTTTTTTGTCTTATATTCAAGTCTTGTTGTCTTCTGACAAAAGCTCAGTTGCCAAATTAAAGATATAGAGACTGAAAATCAGCCACGCTCCTTCTAGTCAGTTTTGACTGGATTTCAGCACCTGCATTCACTTCCTGAAGAGAGGACCCATTGTACATGTAAAGACTGCCTAAAGCTGAGAGGACTACTGAAGTTACAAAAAAATGTAACAGAGAGAATATCCTTCAAATGAGCAACACAGTGTTAAAAAAAAAAAAAAAGAAACCAGTAAAAATCAATAGACGAATTATAAAGTAATCTCAATAATATACTGAGAGTGTATACATTTAGAGTATTCGGTTGAATGCTTTTTTGTTGTTGTTGTTGTTTTGCTTGTTGTTGCTGTTTTTCTGTTTGTTTTTCAGAAGTGATTCTCATTCATCTTACATCTTAGTGTAGTAATTCTGTTTTTGGTGTTTGTGTCAGCAAAACTTGTATTACCGCTGGTCAGCGTGACTGCATGACAGTCTGAGGGAGGAGAGAATGAGGAAAATCCCAGAGATTCTGTGTGTCCTTTAGTGTGACTCTGTTTTCATGACCAGGCGCCCTCGTCTGTTCATTTAGAGTACTGCAACAGTAAAGCATCACATCAGATGGTTTTCATATCAAACACATCCACAACGTGATTGGCTGAAGAGCGCACACAGCTGTTTTCCACATGCAAAATCAGTTTGTGGTGAGCTGAGAGCAGAAACAGTCAGTAGGACCATGGATCTTCAGGGGCAGATAGGACCTCAGCCCTAAGACATCATGTCATTGAAACTATGGTGCAACTTTGATTTGTGTTTATAAACACGTTCTGTGGTCCAAATTATACATTCATATTTATTTATCTACCTACATTTTAAACCACATATCAAGATTACATATGCTGCTAAATTTGGGTGGAAAATTAGTTATGTACAGATTCACGGTACCACTCGGCGTCTGACCATGAAAGCTGTCAAAGATTTGGACTCTCTGATTGTACTGAAATTTCTTGTGCTACACCTGCTGGCTGTTGTGAAATCAAACAGATTTAAATTTAGATTTGTCAGACTTAAATTTATCAAGAATTAACAAGTCTAAACCATCTGAACCTATTTCGTTCTGTTGTCAGAGGATGGGTGAAGACCAGCCTTTTCATCTGTAAGATCATTTGTGAAATATTTGAAGGTGAAATGTGGTGTTGTCCTGTGTGAGATTGTTGAAACACGGGGTATTTGGATGTAATCTTATGTCTGTGTGTACAGGTGTAAGTGCCTGTTGTAGTAACACATTTATGAAAATCTGGACCAAATGTAGATGCATTTTGTTGACTTTAATATATGCTAATACTTTATATGCAAATGCTGAGAGCTGAGGTTAATACAAAGCGTTAAGCTAGTGAAGATTAAACGCGTGGCCAGCACTGTGGCTACACACATTCAGGCCTCACATGGATTAAAAATACTTTAATTACCAGATAAATCGCATTTACATTTATGTTGAAAAAGGAAAGGGTGTGTCTCTTTAGAGTCCATATTTTAAGACTGAATATGCATCGTAAAGATAATAATGTATTTCAAAACACACATACCAAATCATTCCCTCAGTATAAAGCTCCAAGAGAGCAGTTTACTTTGTCGTTTAAATACTAGATATCCCGTATCAGAACTTCGGCCCATTTTGCTCTCCTGGAGACATGACCTTCTCAAACGTTCTGAACTATCTGATCTAAATGATCTTGTGTCCTTGACAAGCTGCCTCAAAAAGAAATATATATGATTATCCTGTCTGTTCTCTACAAATGTGTTCATCAAGATTGTTGGCACAAATGCTGAACCATCAGAGGAAGCATTCTTCAGTACGTGTGTGTGTGTGTGAGAGAGAGAGTGTGTGTGTGTGTGTGTGTGTGTGTGTGTGCATGTTGCAGGCAGTGGTGCACTGGCTGCTCAGAGTTTGCCTGACCTACAAAACCAGCAGAGACTGCCGATGTTCATGACAACCCCAGGACTCTGCGGTGTCTCGCAGACTCACGCTGCGCTGAAAATCTATGAGCCCTGACGTTTGACATCGACCTCAAGAAGAGAAAGGGGGCGGGGGGGGCTGAATCCATAACTGCCCAGTAACAAGCTCTCCTTCCTCATTGGCTGCGCAAGCATGTGCGTTTGATCATACCCTCAGACAAAATGACACATACAGTTTGATCCACGAACATATAACAGGGCTCTGAGCTCGTGTGAGCTCCGCTCGCTCCCAAACCCCTGCACCATCGTTCCCTTTCTCATTTCAGGCTTCTTAAAAGATTCAGCTCTTTATATGAACCCTCTCAAAGCCATTAACTTCCACAGTCATCACGGAGCAGTGATCAGTGAACACACCTTTTAATCATCACTAATTCCTGCCTGGGTTCATTATTAGATCTGTTATATTGAATTCTGCACAAATACTGCTCAGCTGAAGCTCAAGTTATTTTATGTGTCATCTGTTTTTTTTGGGGGGGGGGGGGGGGGGGTTGTTAGTGCGTTCAATCAGTCATTATGGTTTTCATTTTAACTACATTAAGAATGATTTTTCTAAGGACTCCAGGCTCCTTGGTCTAAAGACAGAAACAGAAATGTAGTCAGTGTGTCCTGCTCCTTTGTGTGTGTGAAGAAACAATCCTCCTCTGAGGTGTATGCTGACTGGTTTCATCAGCTGCAATGGAAAACCAAGTGAATATGCGTTCATGTTTTAAACAAAATTATAAAAATAGAAAGATTGTCACATGACAAATTTATTTCTTGACAGACACATCAGCTTTGACAGTGGTGAACCGCGTCACAGTTTGTTTGTCAACACACTGGGGGTTTCCTTGTCTCAGTTTCACTCGTTTACGGAGCCAGTGAGAAAAAAGAGGAAAGAGAAAAAAAAGGGGAGGGGGGGGGAGATAAAACACCCTCGCGTGGCGTCGTGTAATTGCGAGCCCTTGTGCTAAACGAGCAGCCATTCAAATGAGTCGGTAATTGCCGCATCTGTTAACCCACTGAAGAGGTGTCAGTCGCGCGGCACACATTCGCTAATTGGTACAAACAGGTAGCAGATGTAGCCTCTATGACGGAGCATCTGCCAATTAGCGGGGCTAAGCTCAGTGAGCAATGATTAGGCAGTCCTGCTAATGGAGTGCAGTGAGAATGCGCCGCCCGGGCGAGTGTGGCACAGGGGGAGAACGAACACAGTGGCACCGTAGAACTCAGGCTAACCCAAACCGGTACTGTAGTACTTATGTTAAGTAAGAAAAAAAAATCACAAATTATAGCACTTTTTCCATGGAGAGGTTCTGTACTTGATGACATACTGTTAGTTGTCTTCTTCTCGATGTAACTGCACTTTTTGTGAGATATTCTGATTAAAAGCATCTGCTTAACAGTAATAATATAATAATAATAAAGAAATAAATTGTGACTGTAACAGTATTTGGGTGTGATTTTCCTAATTACACTGAAATTGGCATATTTGGGTTTGGGTTGAGGTGCCTTTACTGAGTACATACACGGGGGGGGGAGGGGGGGGGTGCTCCAGAAAGTGGGTTTAGTGAAAACTCTGAGTTAGTTAACTCGGAGCAAGTAGTAAACCTCCTGATAGCAAGACAAATCCATTGGGCTCTTCTAAGAGAATGAAGACATGGGGCTCTTCTATTAGGAGGTTTATGACTTACTAAATTTAGATTTAGAGTTTTCACGAAACCCGCTTTCTGGATTACCCCCCGGGAAGGGTGTAGAAAGGACCAAGCAACTGCAGTTTGTTTAAAAAAAAACAGAACAAAAACCTGATTACGGAGTATATGGAACAGAGCAGCATGATGTTCTGTGGCCATCAGGGGGCAGTCATGACTAACTTGGATTACAATCAAGTTTCACAAAATCATTAAGATCAACTGGGATAACATTCTTTTTTTTCCTGAGATATGTGCTCTGTAATACAAAAAAAAAAAGTCTTAATTTTGAAATTCGAATGAAGCATAAAGACAATGTTTCTAAAACAAAAGAAATCACGCTTTTACATCAGCTTTCTGTTTAAGACCCACAGGGACAAATGAGCAAAACCAGAGACAACAGATCAGATTAGCCTGGGACAAAACTATGACTAAGTACCAAATGTTAATCAAATAAATATTTTAGGCCAAAAAGCAGCATGTTGTCCTCGTCGACCTCCATAATTAAAGGCTGGGGGTGGGGTGGGGGTGGGGGGGCGGAGGTGCACAAATAAAACCTTTGTCTCAACCATGGAAATTAATTAATTGCCATTGTGTTTTGTGTTAATTCAAGGTCTTTCCAAAGACAGCCACAAGGGATGTTTTCTCTCCCTCTCTATCCGCTGCAGTTTCCTTCACTACCTGGAGTGGAGTCACTTTGTGCCCTTACACTGAGCTCAGTCCTGTTCTTCCTCTGTGTCTCGTGTGATACACGTGTTTCCAGACAGTGAATTTTTATTCACCCTCAAAGAACCCTCTGCTACTGAAATGATGACTTGCAAAACTGAAGGTGTTTTGTCTGGCCTGTGAGTAATTCACCCAAAATAACAGAATGTTGGATTATTCTCAGTAAGTTGTCGGGTAACGACTTAATAAAACAGCAGAAGCATCTAAGAGTATGTGGTTCTTGTCTCCCTTGCTGATATACAACATTCCATCTAAGGCATCGTTCACACTGGGGCTAAATGTAACTCGGACTGGATTTTATCCTTGTATGTGACATCGTTTGAACGTTCACAGGCAGTGTGGCTGGCAGAAAACTGGGTGGAGTTGTACCTACTCTGCTCTGAATCATATTCATATTTTGAATCATATTCACTTTCAAAAGAACACAATCTCAGTGCAAGCTGAATGGACGAATCTGAACTGTTTGTGCCTTTTAACGTTGCTTCGGTGATATTCCATCACGTCCCGTGTGGTCACTGGTTACAAGTTACAGGTTACTCTTATGACAAAAGGAAAATATTTGCTACAAAAGCAAAACAGTTGCAAGGAGGGAAAAATGATTGTAGCAACAGCTGCGTGAAGCAATAAAACAATACGATTGTTTTTAATGGTCTTCTTCCTCATTGCACTCGTATGTCTGAGAAAACAGGGACTGATATGGACCGCTCATGATGAGGTGTGTAAGACTCACAGCAGCAGCAGTGTTTTCTCATTTAAAGATAAACTGATTTTATGAGTCTCGAAACTGGAATTACAACTTGTTTGTTATTCTTCCTACCAACATGCAGGGCATTTCCGGGAGGGAGTTCTGCTTACACTCACAGCACATACAGGTCAAATTCCAAAATTTAATGTCCAGAAAAAAAAGAGAGAGATAAGAAAAAAAGAAACACTTGCAGTTGCCAACAGAAGGAAACTCCATGCAGGAAACAGTCTTCCACAGACACAGGGCGTTACCCTGATACGTATGTTTACCAGTCTGGCTCATCTTTAATCTCCCAGCAATATATGGATGGGCCCCTACCACACATTCTCAGTGTTTCTGTAAGAGGTTGTTCCATATTCAAAGATGACAATTTGGAACCAGATCTGGAACAGATGCTGGCACGTGAGTGAGACAGGAAAAGGGTGAGTTTACAGACCGGGAAGAGTCACACTGCTGCAGTTTGGCTACACCTCTTGGAGATGGTCAGAGCTGGTCAACTTCCGGAGCCCAATCGAAGTGACTGCAGAAATCACGTGTGGGTTTTTCCCCGGCGCTGGCCCTAACACACAACCTCCTCAACAACAAGCAGCACTGGACTTTGGGTTCAGCCAAAATTTCTGACAAACCTCATTTCTCGTTGAGTTCCTTGTCAGTTTAAGTTCACCTTGGTCCGAGGGAGTCAGTGCTCCTATAGCGTAATACTTTATTTTAGAAGATCAAAGTGTTGAAAATGAGAAAAGAATTATTCACGCCTTGAAAAAAAAAGGAGTAGGCTGAGCTGGGTGTGATGGTGACATTTCATTTGTTCCTCTTTGGCAGGAATTTTCACGTCATCAGAAATCATGAACCTAATAAGTTTGTGTATCAGTGAGCACATTAGACCCAAGATAGAATTCATTTTCAAGTACACCCCTCACACAACACTGAAGACTCCTTCAGTCATCAGAAGTTCCTAGATCAATGGCTTCCTACTGCACTCTGTGAAACTCATCCAGTTTTTAAATCTGAAATACTGTATGCGTCAAGCATGGGGTACAAAACCGGACTGTACACAGCCGGACTGAAACCTAGGCTCTAAATGCCTGTGAAGTGGTTACCATGGAACGCACAGCCTGCAGTGTACAGGGTGTCCCAGAGGTGTTGGGTTTCACGTCAATCATTGACTCCAGCGTTACGGGCCTTTTTGTTCTCGGCACTGAGTTAAATATTTGAATTTGATGTGTGTCTTGAGATAGTGTTTTAAATGAAGGTCCATACAAAAGAAAGTATGCATGAATGACGTTTACAAGGAACACATTAATATTCAAACAAAAAGTTCCAGTCAGTAATGGAACACTTATGCACGGAAGAAGACGTATCGTGCTGTCTAAAATATTCAGGTATCAAAGAGAATTAAAAAATATCAACTTTATTCATTTCATTTTTGCCCATAAATATTTGATGGAAAAATGATTCAATAACAGTATTAAAGTAAACAGTAAAAAAAGAGAGCGAGAGAGAGAAAAATGGCACAACAGTGCCCCAGTGACAATACAAAAGAGTTAAGTACTTGATCATTCACTTTGACTTTGTCCTCAGATATAAGGTCTTAATGCTTTCATAACATGACAGCGCTCCCTGAAAATCGACAGAGAATTTATGGAAAGGCAGCCAGCGTCTTCGCAGGACCAATTAATAATTCTGCAATGAAATTAAAAAAAAAAAATGATCATCATCATTAGCCATCCTTCCACCTTGTCAAAATCCCACTCACGTCACCGCACTGTCAGAAATCTAAAGCCGGGCGTCGTGTGTTGGGCTCTTACCTGCATTTGTTCGTAAATCCAGTCCAGGAAGTAGGATACATTCCCGTAAACTCCAGGTCTGTTCACGAACGCACAGCCGTCACCCCAGCTGGTGTCACCCACCAACCACCACAGCGAATCTTCCTGTGTCACCAGGGGTCCTCCACTGTCCCCCTGTACGCACACGCAAAATTATGTCACATTTAAGGTTTGAGCATTTGTCTGCAAGCTCTGTGTGTGGGTTGTATAGCCGTGTGTGTGTGTGTGTGTGTGTGTGTGTGAGAGAGGGTTGTATAGCCGCGCGTGTGCGTGCGTGCGTGCGTGCGTGCGTGCGTGTGTGTGTGTGTGTGCGTGCACGCGCGGGTTGTTCAGCTGTGTGTGTGTGTGTGTGTGAGTGAGTGGGTGGGTTGTATAGCTGTGTGTGTGTACAACCTGACAGGAGTCCACTCCACCCTGCAGTCTGCCAGCACAGATCATTGATGGGGTGATGAGTCCATTGTAGACCTGCCGACCGTTACAGACCGTCCTGTCGATGAGGTTGACCCGGGCCTCTCGGAGCTCCTGCGTAGCGCTCCCTTTAGGGTTTGAGCCAGACAACAAACCAACAAATAATCTCACTTTTACTTCAACAGGTTTAGGTTAAAGATTCCATCTGTTTTAACAGACTAAAAACCCTGAAAACCCTGAAAACAGGATAAGACAAGAAGCCTGTCCTGATCATTTCTCAAATGCTCTTAATAATGCCAAATTTCACAGTAACGTAGCAAACAGTTTTATACATGGTTTAAAAGCTGTAGTGATATGTTGTAATGTGCGTCTGTAGGTTTGGTCGCTTTAGCTGTATCACTGTGCTCTCTTCATCTGATTGAAATTGTTTGAAACAAGTGCCATACCTCCAAACATAACTGCCCCCCAGCCTGTAATGTAACACGTCTGAGGAGCTACAAAGTGCAGACCCGCATTCGGCAAACACACAGGTCGTACACTATCTAAAAAAACAAAACAAAACACAAAAATTAAACACACAGGTCGTACACTATCTAAAAAAACAAAACAAAACACAAAAATTAAACACACAGGTCATACACTATCTAAAAAAACAAAACAAAACACAAAAATTAAACACACAGGTCATACACTATCTAAAAAAACAAAACAAAACACAAAAATTAAACACACAGGTCGTACACTATCTAAAAAAACAAAACAAAACACAAAAATTAAACACACAGGTCGTACACTATCTAAAAAAAACAAAACACAAAAATTAACCACACAGGTCGTACACTATCTAAAAAAAACAAAACACAAAAATTAACCACACAGGGGCACGGGGACACGGTTTTACTTCGTGATGAAGAAAGATTCAGTTGGAGACGACCACATGTTAGAGTTATTTTGCTTTCCTACTATGTAAAAGCATGATGGAAGAATACTGCAGCGTGGAAGAGCTGGTTCCTAATTGAACCAATAGGTTAAATATGTTTTTGGGTTTTTTTACATTTTTTTTATGGTGCCACGAAAAGCTGTGTGTGTTCAAGGATTTCCTCGTTCATACTACACAGGAACATGTTAAAGGAGGGAAACTTTTGTGTGTGTGTGTGTGTGTGTGTGTGAAATCGACTTTATTTACCACTAAATTGGAGTGACCGTGTGAGTTTCATCAGGGCGATGTCGTTGTCGTCTGTGTTGGGGTTATACTGGTGAGAGATGATGCGTTCCACTGAGTAGCCTCTGCTGGGAGTCATCTCATACTGGTAGAGATAGCCAGCATACACGGTCCACTCCTCAGGCCTGGAGATGCTGCAGCACAAAGAGCAACACGCACCCAAAGATGAGTGTGTGTGTATGCATGTATATGTATGTGTGTGTGTGTGTGTGTGTGTGTATATGTATGCATATGTGTGTGTGTGTGTATATAACTGATGTTATATAAATGTATAATTGATAACACTTTCTCTCAGCAGTTTTTATGATTTCAGTGTGCTGTGCTTACTCTTCAACACAGTGAGCAGCCGTCAGGATCCATCGATTTGTGATTATCGATCCTCCGCAGACGTGTCTGGACCGCGCGTGCAGGCTGACCTGCCAGGGCCACGCCCCGTTTCCTGCTACCTCATTACCGCCGACGATACGAGTCCTGGGACTGGACACCATAGTGCCGCAGGCTGGTGACGAACAAGAGGTTTTCTCATGACACGTCACAGAGGATCCAGATAAGCTAATGAGTCAGCTTTTATAACCCCACATGTTTGTCATGTATCATTTCTCTCTCTCTCCCCCTCCCTCTTTCTTTCCCCTCCCTCTCTCTCTCTCTCTCTCCCTCTTGCACTTACTCCTGTTTGCTCTGCTGAAGGGACAATGCACAGATGAAGGAATGGCTTACCTATGCATTTCAGTGTTACTGCTCCGTAAGCCGTGCATGACTCACTGAAAGGGGCAGAGAAGCACAGGACGTCTTAACAGGGCTGACCAAGTCCATACCATTAATCAGCTGACACACCTGATACTCACAGTCACAGGTCTCAACAAGGCAATGAATTACTGTGCGCCCTATACTAAAACATCATTGGAAAAACAAGTGTTTTAAACTCAGATGATGTGTGTGTATGTAGTATGTCATCAATACAGAGTGAAGGGTTTGGGTTTTTTTTTTTTGTGACACACCTGTCAGCAAGATACTCATACACAGGACCTGCTGTATAACTCTCAGAGTTTAGTTTCATGTAGCTGTTATCTGAAGCTGCATTAATTGTCCCGGACGACACATACTCATTCCTGAGAAGTCAAAAACAAACAACACATCACTCTGGTTTCCTGTCCGTCATAGCCGTGACATTAACAAATTCAGCCAACACCTTTCTTGTATTATGAGGAATTTTGCAAAAAGTTTGTCCTCTGTTGATGAAGTTATTCAAACAGAAGTGTATGGAATTTGAGGGGGGGGGGGGATTAAAGTGCAGAAGTGGAAGCAGGTGGGGGCTTTTTGGGGTTCTGATGGACAGGATGGAGCTGAAGAAGATGATAAACTGTAAAAGCAGTGAGTACAGTACCCGTCATATCCCATCTGCTGACATGTTGCTCTCCCAAAACGATCACTCCATCCCTCAGAGCAAACGGGCTTCCATGTCTGGTCTTTTGGTGAGAAAGCTTGCAGGAGGAAACTTGACCCGTACAGGCGAACTAGAGAACGAAACAGAAGAAAACGTTCAGTCAAGAAACTGCATTTCATTTGTTTTCTGTCTTCCTTTCTTAAGAATCACAAAGGGCATATATATATAGATTGTGTGAGGGCAGTGATATACACACACACACACACACATATATATAAATATAAATATATATATATAGTATATAGTATTTATATACACGTGTGTGTGTGTATGTGTGTACATCACTGCCCTCACACAACCTTTCTACGTTTAGCAAGATTCTCTTTTGCCTGGTATGGAGTAAGTGTGTGTGTGTGTGTGTGTGTGTATATATATATGTATATATATTTAAGTAAGTGCTGTGCAACTGTTGAGGTTGATCAGCTGGGAGTTACAGACATGGATGGGAGAAGGGCAGAGTGAATTTTTGGAGTACAGCGGCATTTCTGACATGTCTAAAGCCCTGGGCTCTTACAGCAGTGAGCTTCGTCCCTCCCTGAAGGACAGTCTCGTTTCCCATCGCACCACTGAGAGTAGCTGACACACGCGCCGCCCTCACCACACAACATTCCAAAGGAACACTTGTACCATACTGTGGTGGTTGACAAACAAACAAACAAACAAACAAACAAACAAACAAACCACAGTGTTATAGGCCGTGGGTAGACAAGTTAATCTGAGTGAAGGGGTTGTAAATACACTGTAAAAAGCTGTGAAAAGGCTTATGTAAATCGTCTGACAAACACAGAAACACTCAGTGACAAAGCGTACAGTTTGCGGTGTAGGATACATACCGAAATACCAAACCAGCACCGCAGCCACTGCGAGAAGAACTAAAACGGCAATAATCGTGGCTACGATGCATTTCGTTCGACTCTTTTTAACCCCTGTGAAAAATAAATAAATGAATGAATTCAAAAAAAGAACAGTAAAATCAGAGAGATATCCATCTGTTGGATTGCATGGTCAGAACGCAGGTCTGTGTCGTGCGTATTGGAGTGGTGCAGTGGCTGGATACCTTTGCCAGCAGTAGAGGAGTGTGGAGGTCCAGGAGTCGCTGTGTGGTGAGTGTTGATCGTTTGAGGAGCATACTGAGGTACAGACGGATACCCCTGTGGTGGAGGAGCGTACGCTGGAGGCCGCTCCTCTCTGTTTTGGAAGCCGTAGTTTACGTAATAAGGATTTTCTGGCCTCTGTAAAGGGAAGTAGATGTCTCAGGACTTTTTAAACCAGGTCAGCTTAGGTACCTCAGTCTGGAGGGATACCATTCATCAGGAAATTGGAGATGGAATGATTAAAGAAAGTAATTCATTGAGTCTTGAGAAGTCTAACTGATTTCTCACTGAGTTTGTTAGTCATTCATTTGTTAATTGCTCCATGAGGGCAACTGAAGTTTGTCATCATGGAATGTGGAGGGCTTTGGGTTTTCTTTCAGCCAAAGTTTACTTGACTTTCTAATAAAAGTCTGTCCCGTCCTTTTTAATGTGCCTCGTTAAGCTTAATCCAGGATTTCATGTAATTAAAAATAAAACCATGTTCCAGTTTAGAGGTTCTATACAAGGTCATGAATGGGGTTATGTATGTGTTAAATGAAGCAAATAGTATCAGTCACATCTTTGTCAAATGATAAACGATTCAGTCTGAAACAGTACTCGAAATCTTCCCTTTAAAGATGTTAAATTGTTACTCTACCGTGAAACTGTTGTACTTAATTTAAGACGCCGAGTCTGTCTGTTTATCTGAAGTTATAACAATGAAAGCTGCTTTTCCCCGTTCATTTTAATCAGGCTGACAATGTGAGATTAATGGTTGACCAATATATGTATGTGAAGGTTTATTGTATATGTCGCTATGGAGGTGGACGCGGTGCCCGCAAGATTATCCATCTCTGTGGAAAAACACAGAGACGTTGACCGAGAACAGACTGCTCTGACAGTCCTCCAGTGTTTTGTGTCTTTTCTTTAGAACTACCATTAGTTAACATTAGTTTTCTTCTTTAGAAATGACATTAACCCGGTTATAGAAAAATTCATCAGTCTGAGAAAAGATCTAAGCCAGGCTTAGGAGATTTGGTGTGAAAGTAAAGCCCACAATGAGAAATACAGTCTTTTCTGAAACTTGCCTTCAGATTTTGTGGGTTATGTCTACATATGTCTACAATTTCCCCAGACTAAGAAAGTCCTCAGAGGGTGTATATTTAGGTTTATGTATAATATTGTCACACAAAGAATGATTTAATGTTTCTAAACTATTTTTCACATATTCTGACTCTTAACAAAAACTCAGTCTAATGCAGCTGTCTTTACGTGTTTGGTTTGATCATTGGACTCTATGCTTAGATCTCTACTCTACTGCTGGTCAAGAATGTTAGTATTGTGAAACTCAGCAAACACAGATTGTAGAGAGGCTCTGTAAAACACTACCGAACATGAATGCAGTTATTTCAAATGTAGTTTTACTCAGTATAAATTCACTTTAACAATGTAGTCTATCAAGGTTACAAACCTGACAGAAAGTGGAAACAGTAATGAAAGGTGAGTTACCTTATTGTTTTTCATTTCTGTTCTTCAGTTAAAAAAATAAATAAATCTTCGGCGTTCAAAGCAGTAAAAACTGAAGGAGAAAAAGAATCAGTTTCGGTGATCCAGACAGTTCACGTATTTGTAGTATAACAAATCTTTTACTTCATTGTGAAACGCGTACAAAGCATCGTATGACCCAAGGACCAAAGCTCAGTAGAACTACCTACAAAACTTCTGTTTTTTACAGACGGATTGTTTTTGTTGTCGTTTTTATTTTCATACATACCTGAGAGCGAGTCACCTGTTAGTCACAAAGTATAATCTGTCAGGACCTTCTGAGTCCATTCTCTGTGTGTTTGTGTGTGTTCAGTAATTAACAGCCGGGACCACACCCTTACTGTTGTGTCGACTTAACCCATTGGTTTTTCCAGCTGCTTCGACGGTCCGTGACTTTGATTCAGTACATCCCATATTTGCATCTTGGATACAATATTCAAATATTCCACATTTTCCCAATCACTTCAAACTGCCTGTGTTTGATCATACTGAGCAAATCTGTACACAACTTAGGGTGACATGTATCAGCATATGATGATTTTAAAAAAAAAAAATACGGAGAGAACAGGAAAGAGTTGAGCTTTACTGTGTATGAATGTCTTTTAGTTCTGACCTTTAGTTGTGCTCAGAGGGCAGTATGTGAACATCGTGTTTCCTGCTCCTCTGAAGGGGAAGGAAAATCTCTCATTTACTTTCCGGGAAATTTTTCACCGTGACCGCTCATAGATGTAAATAAAACTGATTATGAAATGTTTTAATAACTCTTGGGTCCTCTTGTTTTTGTTCTCTGCAGCATGTTTTAGTTAATAATAACCTGACATCTTTATGTTTCTTTATTATCCAATATTAGTCATGTTCTCAGTAACACACCTGGTGTGTGGTGTTGTCTCCTCTATAAAAACGCCATGAAAAGTCTGTTTGTGATTAGTGATGTCATATCAAGTTTAGCAAAAGCGAAAAGTAATTTTTAAACAGACAGAAACGCAGCAGTCGAATCACACTGTGCAGTGAACCTTCTCCCAAAAAACCAAAAAGCCCCCCCTTCTGTTTTTCCTGGTGATGTTTAGCCAGAGATGGGGAGGGGCAGAATGTGATGTTGCTGACTTATGGAAGGGACTGTGTTACCGAAAATAATCCACGGATGAGACTTCCTGCCGTTGTCCATATTTGCTCCATTAGCTGTTTAAGCAATGACTCTGACCTGCAGTAAACCCAAACGGCTCTGACGACCATCAAAACATTAACAGACAAACAGTGGGATCCAGAGACAATCAGTAACCTCAGCTGAACGCTGTGGTCACCTGGACCATTTTGTCACATTGCCTCTTCGTTAATCACTTCTCCAGGAAAAAAAAAATACTGTATTCCAATGAAGGTATTGTTTCCTACATGTTATTAATTTGTTTTTAAAAGAACGTTTTCGAATACACGGGTCCTTTTGCAGTATACACGCAGAGAAAGAGAGAGAATTCTTCAAACAGTTTTTTCACCCCATCTCTCTTACACCGTTTTAAACCGAAAACCTGAAGTTAAAAAATAACCAGATTAGTAAGCAGAGCATTCAGGACAGAACAGAGAGCAAACCTGACCCATAACCGCACGTCTGTACACGGTCTTCACGAGTCATGCGTGTGAAATACAGAGCCAGATCTGGTCTTAATCTTTAACAGCGCTGAGGTCTCTGTGCTGTCCTGTGTGAGGGACTTTAACAGCGCTGAGGTCTCTGTGCTGTCCTGTGTGAGGGACTTTAACAGCGCTGAGGTCTCTGTGCTGTCCTGTGTGAGGGACTTTAACAGCGCTGAGGTCTCTGTGCTGTCCTGTGTGAGGGACTTTAACAGCGCTGAGGTCTCTGTGCTGTCCTGTGTGAGGGACTTTAACAGCGCTGAGGTCTCTGTGCTGTCCTGTGTGAGGGACTTTAACAGCGCTGAGGTCTCTGTGCTGTCCTGTGTGAGGGACTTTAACAGCGCTGAGGTCTCTGTGCTGTCCTGTGTGAGGGACTTTAACAGCGCTGAGGTCTCTGTGCTGTCCTGTGTGAGGGACTTTAACAGCGCTGAGGTCTCTGTGCTGTCCTGTGTGAGGGATGATTAGTATGGACACTGAGAGAATGAAAGCCTGGCGGTGCTGTGTTTACCAGACTGTGTTTAAATAAACTCTCCTGTGTATAGGGTGGGTCAAATGCAGACGATGACTTTTCCCCACGGGGATCAATAAAAGTACCTCTTCTTTGTCTTCCTCTATAACGTGGGACACGTCACAACACAACTGCATACAGCGTTCCCTCTCATTCCCTACGAGCGAATAAACTCCACTCACATGCATGGCCTGGTGACACTTAACACAGTTCAGATTCATGAAAAATTTATATACATGTATATGTGTGTGTGTGTGTGTGTGTGTGTGTGTGTGTGTATATATATATATATATATATATATATTACACACACACACACATATACATACATACATACATACACACACACACACACACACACACTTCGGAGGTTCTGAGTGTAACCTGTGTTTGGTGTCAGCTGTGACTGTTACTGTACCATGGTATCCGTGCCACATACACTGAGAACATACACTGTCTGTTGTATGAATATTTGTGTATGTTATATAATACGCAAGACTGAGCACACATGGTTAGAGGTTAAGCAAATTCATACCAGTGTCTGGAGCTCTCTCTCGAGATCTCTCCTCCTGTTGGCTATGTTAGGCTGCCCTGCCAGGGAGCTTTGCAATCGTTCTTTTAAAATCTCTTAAACAATTTGGGATCCAAGCCCACGTGGTTAAGCAGGGTGGCATTTTCATAAAATAAATCATTTGTTCAAAAACTAGTTTGGGGGTGGAGGTGGGGGGGGGCAAAGATGCAAAGTTCTCTGGTTGCTCTGTGACAGTGCCTCACAGGACAGTGACACTAATCCAGAGCACAATTGCACACTCTAGTGGTAACAGCCTGCACTGACAGGACAGTGTAGACAGCTCCAAGTGACACTTCTAGGACAGTGAATACAGGTAGCCACCACCACCAATGGAGCAAACAAAATGTTTCAGACTTTATTTTTGCAGCACATGTTAGAAGTTGTCTGACATACACAATCCAAAAAAAGGATATCAAAACATCGTTTTACCTTCTAATACAGAAACAACAGTCTCAGAGACAGATAATGCTTAATATAAATATTTGCTTTGCTGAGTTCAGGTCAAACATTCTATGAAGAGTGTGTGTACTGATTCAAAGAGCCCATTTAAAAAAAAAAAAAAAAAGACCTAAATGGGAGTGATGTACTTGGAGTGAAAATACAGTATAGAAGGCCTCTAGCAGAAGTTCATATATTTCAAGAGAAATATTTCTTTTTCCTCAACCAGCCATTGGAGTATACGCACCTGTATCAAACAGTCTTCCAACAAAGCTTTAGTCTGCTCACTTTAAACCTCAAACATCCTAGTATTTCTGTATGAGGATGGAGGAGGCTCCACCCCCACCGTTACAGATTCCTGCTAATCCGTACTGCCCGGATTTCAGGTTGTGAACCATGTGTCCCACAATTCTCGTCCCAGACATTCTGGAAGAGGGCAGGGTTGGGGGGCCGAGGGGGGAGGAGGAAAAAAAAAAGGATTTGTCAACAACACGGTAAATGAGCTCAGTAAACATCCCACGGGGGGGGGGGGGGGGGGGCTCTGTGCTGAAATGAGGCCCGTGACTTACCCGATGGGGTGTCCGAGCGAGACGGCCCCCCCGTTCACGTTGACTTTGCTCGGGTCGATGTCTAGCATCTTAATGTTGGCCAGGACCACCACGCTGAAGGCTTCGTTAATCTCCCACATGGCAATGTCCTCCTTCTTCACGCCGGCCGCCTCCAGAACCTGGCCAACAACATTCAAGACGTTACGTCTGGAGTTTTAGCTCCACAATGATTATTAAATATTAGTATTTCTGTTTATAAAGAGTGTATTAGCTCACCTTGGGTACAGCAAAGGCTGGAGCGATGGGAAAGTCAATGGGTGCCACTGCAGCGTCGGCAAAAGCTGTGAATATAGAAAAAAAAAAAACCAGAATGAAAAATTCGCCACAGAACAAAGACGACGATGATGATGATGATGATTGCACTGTCGGCTTTCACGACAGCGAGTCAGCGCCAGTGGATCCACAGTCACACAGAAAGAGTTCTACTGTCAGTCCACTGGGTTTGCGTTTGTGTTGGGTTTTTTTTTTTTCTCTACGCAAACCCATCATTGAAGCTGCGTTGTTGACAGGGTAAACAGGGATTTTGAAAGTATAGATGGAGTGTAGGAACAGATTAAATTGGCAGAGGGTGTTCTACAAAAGTGATTTAACAAAGCGTCCACAAAGGTGTCTACACAGTACTCAGACCTTGGCCTTTTTACTGTAGGTGAGACGGTGGGGGACATTAAAGAAAACGCACAGTCTAGTGGACCCCAGAGCAGGAAAGGAGAAGAGCTGTTTCCCAACGAGGAGGACAGCGCAGCTGAAATCTCACACTCCCCTGGAGAAGCATGCGGGGAACACAGCACGAGGATGTCGGCAGAGAAAGAGTGATGTGAACAGGAAGAGGCGTGGTTTCGGAGACGTTGAGTAAGATTGGGAGAAATCGGTCCCTGAGGGGGCTTTAGGAGGAGGAGGAGAACTTTGAAGGAAATGAAATGTTTGAATGGCAGCTGGTGAAGATCATTGCGAGGAGCGGTGTGTTCAGGAGCAGACAAGAGAGTGAAAATCCAGTCAGCAGAGCTGTGGACCAATGGGAAGCGTCATACAGAGCCAGTTTAAAACAGCATTAAAGTCGTCCAGTCTGGAGGTGACAGGGAAATGGATTAGACCAGCGAGTCCCCGGGACAGGATATAAAAAAACCCCACTAGACCAGGTGAAATTACGGAAGACAGGTAACTAATTTATTGCGGGTTTGAAAAGAGAAGGTGCTGTTAGCGGCAGGGCCCAAGGTTTCTGGATAAGTTCTGAGGACTGTTTCCAGCGTTGGGGATATACGGGTCAGGCTTACCTACAATCCTGGCCAGCGGAGTGACGTGGAGTCTCTTTGCCGCCTCTGCCGTCATCAGGACCAGGGCGGCTGCACCGTCGTTCAGGGTGCTGGCGTTAGCGGCAGTGACTGTACCTGTTTTAAAAAAAGAGAAAGTCGAGTCAGTTCACTGACATGTGCCTTTACTCTCTCTGTCTGAGGTGACATTTCAGGAGTGACCTTAAGGTTCAGGGCCTTAATCAGAGGAGCATTGCCAGTGAACACTTCAGAACCCACAGGCCTACGGTTACTAAGCAACTTATTAACTAGGCAACTGAGCAGATCCCAAAACCACTGAGGAGACGGAACATTTAAAGGGAAATTCTGACGGCGAGAGAAGGATCCGCCGTACCGTTCTCTTTCTGAAACACGGTTTTCAGCTTGGGAACTTTGCTAAAGTCGACCCGTCTCCATTCTTCATCCTCGGTAACCACCGCGTCGGGTTTCCCTGTGGTGACACAGAGGGGCAGTGAGAACACACTGAAACGACCATCTTCTGATTTCAGTCAGAAACCTTTGGTTTTTAGGTGGAGCATTAACAGGGCATGTCATGGTGTGGTTTGATCGGAGTTAATGATTGGCTGACGGCATGTCATGGTGTGGTTTGATCAGAGTTAATGATTGGCTGACGTGGCCGGTCTGACCTCTCTGCGGGATGCTCACTGGGACGACCTCTTTGGCCAGGACCCCGGACTCCCACGCTGCTTTGCTGCGAGTGTATGAATTAATGGCATAGGCGTCCTGTTCTTCTCTGGAGATTTCACTGTTCTTGGCTGTGTTTTCTGCACAATTTCCCTACAGACATAAAAAATAAACATAAAACCATCACCACCAAGGTATGAAAAATGACTTCATTACATTTGACAATCAATCAACTGAACCTGAGACAGAAGAAGCAGAGGTGAGAAAAGACAGTACACTCTTTAATCTTCCATATGACACTTACTCTTAATATCCAGCATCATTATTAGTTATTACTTACAGTCAGGACCACATGACATGGGATACTAATGCCCAATATGACATTATGCTGGGGACCAACACCATATGACACCGTGCAGTAATGCCAAATACCATAGACCATGTTAGTGCTAATGCGCAGTACCATGTGAAACTTGTTGTAGACGTCTGTAAGTCCGTCCTTCACGATCAGGTCCTCCATCCTCACCCCTCCGTACGGGGGTGCCTCCCTGGCCATCACGTATGGGACATTGGACATGCTCTCCATACCCCCTGCTACCATCACGTCCTGGGCACACCGTCACACACATGCAGCAACACATACAGAATATATAAATAAGACACCACAATGATAAAAACCCCACTCTGCTAGACCAGTGAGTGTCAGCTCCAGTCCTGGGGGCCCACTGTCCTGTTCGTCATGGTTTTAACTCAGGACTGACAAACCTGATTCCACTGATCAATTAATCATCAAGCCCTTGATTAACTCAATTAACTGTGATAATGAAGATTTAAAACAAAGACATGCAAGGCACTGGGTCCCCAGGACTGGGATTGAGAATCACTGTGCTAGACCCATGGGGCATTTGTGTATAGATCTACTACTCAAGCAAGCATTCACACGTTAGCCTGTGTTTCTTTGACTGAGGCCTACGCATTCCAATGTTAGCCTGTGTTTCTTCATTTTCCCTGACCGCTGGCCAGCAAAACACACACACAGTCGGCCAACGACAGTCACAAAGTCTCGGTCTCCGGTACCTGGTGTCCACACATCAGACTCTGAGCTGCCATCATAATGGACTTCATTCCTGAGGCACATACTTTGTTTATTGTTGTTGCTGGAGTGGAGAGTGGCAGACCTGCAAAGACCAGATCACAGCCCTCAACAGAAATGCTTTATCGGCCCAGATACCTGCTCTACCTGGGTCACCCGCAGAAAGTTACGTCACTGGCATACTTCACAAGGTTATGAAAAAAACAAAATACTGCACATTAAAAACAGTCTTGATTCAAGCTAACAAGACTGTATCAAAAACTCTGTTACAAAAATGTCATATTTTCATTAGCAAATCGTTTGTGTGAAAGGAAATGCAATCAAAAACATGTGCTGATCTATACATGGTCCCAGAGCAAAGCTCACGTCGTATATTTACACACTACAGTGGGGTTAACATTGTCTAAACCTTCTTTTACCATCTCACTGTTTTGCCTAGAACCCTCTGAAAACACGGCTCGTTTTTACGTTTTGGTTTTGGAAAATCCCTTTACTATGGGGGGCATTCCTCCAGCTGTACAAACATGTTTAATCAGGATCAGACTGTCAGTGTCCTATGGAAACTCGGAATGTTAGATTCAGATGAGTTATCTAAGACTGCAACAAGAGTGCGCAGAGCTGCTGGCCGCCAGGAGAGCGACTGACCGTGCAGCCAAACTTTACACTAAACATAAACAAGACTCACACCCCTTTGGGGGTTTTTCCATGGCTTTCCAAAAACAACGGGAACTATCCCCTGTGACTGCAAGTTGTGTTTTTTTTTTGTTTAGTTTTTAAACACACTTATAGATTCCTAAGAGCTTTCTAGTTAGGTTTTCTTTCTCCTACATCAAGGTATTAATATTTTTCTACCTGTTCTCTCTTCATAAAGGTCTCTGGACAGACCTAACAGCGAGGTCATATACGAGTATAATCATGCCTCTTATTTCTGTCCCACCATTCTAACTTAGGCTTCTTTTCTGTCTGTCTTTTCTGTTTACCCAAGCACCAGTTCAGTTTGACCTTGGATTATAAAGGTGATATGTGCCACTTAAGTCAAGTGAGAGCAGTTTTCCAGACCAGAACAAGTCACAGTTTTGTACGGTGACAGCTGGGAGACACTTGAGAGAAACGTTTTAGATGTGAACTTTGACCAGCACATTAACTAAATTTCATACTGTTTGAACTTTGACATTAAAAAACAAAGTTGAAATTTGCTTTTTAAAGTTTAAACACACAGCCAGGTTCTAAAACAGGGGTCGTGTCCCTAAAGGTATTACAATCTAAATCTTACATGTGCTCACTTGTGTAAGTGAAGTCTCAGACAATACAAATCTCAATAAATTTGCAACAGTCCAAGACGCATCCTTTTATTTGTTTATTTTTTAAAAGTCTGCCAGTAAAATATGGAAAATTCTTCCCAAGTCACAGGTAACAAAAGTTACTTGTTTGTGCATTTGATCTTGAAATCAAACTCACATTGCCTTCCATGCTGGTCATGTCAGGATCCTGATAAAAACCTATGCATATCTGATTTCTTGCCTATAGACCACAGTCATTGCAGATAACACTGTCATATTACTCTAGCGTTTGCACGACTGTGAAACAGAAGCATACCTGCACCAAGGAGGGCTTGTCTGGTTGGTGCCTGACCTTCACCTGCCTGCAGTACATTCCCCATGTACACCTCCTTCACCTCCTCAGGAGCTATACCTGTCACAGACACAGTGAAAACACACGTCAGACAACCAATTAGAGAGTAAACTCAGTCATTATTAAGCACATGAGGGCTCTCTGGGCATCAGTGAAATCCCCAAAACTTTATCTTTAAACATGATATATCTTTCCATTGTAACAGATGTTACCATGATGCATTTCTGCGTTAAGAGAATCTAAATGTTTTATACCTGCTTTCTCAATAGCCCCCTTAATTGCAACTGAGCCCAGTTTAGTGGCAGGCACAGAAGCAAGGCTTCCCTTGAAAGACCCCATTGGGGTCCGAACTGCACTGGCGATGACAACTTCCTAAAGAGACATAAATAAACACAGAGTTCAAAGTTATTTTCTCTACAGGCACATCGTAATATATATTTTCGGGTAAAGCTGTGTGCGATTAGACTAGGTGTGCGCATCCCATTACAGTATTATAAACGCACGAGCGGCGGAGGAAGGAGCAACGCTCCTTTGCATCTATGAATACTGCAGAAATTATACTTACATTTAGAGCTGGGCGAGATGCGTACGTCCTGCCAAGATACGTGTGTGCCTGCAAGGACAAAGAACATTTGCAATATAGATGGCACTCTTTACTCATTTCATTCGTGACAGGTCTATTGCAAAGTGTGGTTTATGCTATTGCATAACATGGTAGTTTTTTTTAATCAAAAGTTAAGAACTCTATCTGCAAAACGGCATTTTCTTTCTCCGAAAAACAAAGTGTAATTGCGAGGCCTCTAGCAAACCAGCATGAAATCGGCTAGCAGAGCGCTCATGCATTTTCAATAGCAAGCTAACAGACTAGCTGTGTTAGCGTGGACAAAGTTGCATAAAAGTCGGGACAATGACTCTGCTCGCTTCTTTCATATATTCACTTACCAGTTGTCTGCACACTTGAGTGCGTGTGGTAAAAAGTGCGCAAGATGACATAATCACAGTTGAAAACTGTGGGCAAAAGAGGACGAAATTCACCTTCACTCGAGTACACAGCCAGCGAGACCACAGCCAATGAGAGCGGGAGGTGTGCCTGCGTTGCGTAGCTTTTGTTACTTCGGAGCAGTATGGGTATTGTAGTTTGTATCGGAACGTTTTAGGTGTTTGTGGTCGTTTGGAGAAGGTTCCGCAAATCATATCCTACCTGTAGGCTAATGATTTATGACGCCCCTGTCTCTTCAACCGAGACTTGGTTCTTTTTTTCAACCCACTCTACTTCCATTCCCACCCCGCCCCTCAATGAGTGTGTAGCTGCGAGTGCATTTCAGTTAAGAAATCTAGTGATTTCCAGGAGTTATTTTATGAAATTGGGTCATTGATGGGGAAAAAAAAGATTCATCGTAGTGAGAAAAATACTTTATTCAGCCACTTAATTCAGACAAAACAGTGACAAAAACAAGCAGCAGCAACAACAACAACAAAAATAACGATAACAAAAACATTTAGCATTCGTTTTAAATATGTATTTAGTACGAGTGTTAAAGAGTTTTTAGATAGCATAAGCTCTATTTACAGAAAAAAACAGGCACCGTTTATTGAGAAAATACTTAATTCAGCCACTGAATTTTAACAGAACAGAGGCAACAACAAAGCAACATAATAAGAGTAACAAAAACATTGATCGTCCACTTTACACAAGCTATGGGGGTGAAAGACTTTTTAGATACCATAAACTCTATTTTACAGCATAGGAAATAACAAAGAAATTCTTCTGTAACAGAAAGCTTTTTTTTTTTTTTCCTAATAGCAATCCAGCCAACCATAGTTCAAAAGAACACGTCTCACTCTTCTTGTGTCGTAGTGGTATTCTGTTTGTCTGGCGCCATCCGAGAAATACAAGAAACCTGAAAAGGTGACAAAACGGAAGTTAATAAGGGAAGAGAGCGACATACAAATAAGTATATGTGCAAACAGCCTAAACGTTTTCTCTCACCATAATTCTCAAAAGCAGCATCTACTTTCGACCCAATGCCACGGAAATCTCGACGAATCGAGCTTGGGGAAGTACTGTCCATTCTCCCAGTTCTCTCGTTGAAACTTTTGGAGAAAAATGACATTGAAAAAATAACAGACTTTACTTTTTACCTCACTGTTGCAAATAGCCTACTGAAATTCTGAAACGCTATGTGAATTTTACTTATAAGTACTGTAATGGGAATGGGAATGGTAATGGGAATTTCCACATGATTATAATCATGTCCTCATCGCTCACCTCCAGTATTTCCTTCCAACGAAGAACAAAGTGCGGCCGGTGGATGCGATATGAACGGCAGAATCGATACTTTTCACCGATGACGGAAAGCCAAAGTTGGAGATGGGCTTAGGGTAGCCGGGTAAAGCCGTGGTCCCTCTGACCGCCCAGTACTGTCGGCCTGCAGCGTGGGCAGATTTAACAAGTTGTAGTCCCTATCTGATTATTTGCAAGCAAATAGTAATGAACCACTTCAAAAAGAACGAATATGCTAAATCAACAAACTAATAAGTAATTTAGTATGTGTAGGTCTATGTTTTTTCCCCAACGCGTAATAGCATGACGTGTTTTTTGAACATTCCATTCTGTCACCTGTATGGTAGGCTATATGATGTGTTGAGCATGTAACAAATAGAAGTGAATGCCATACCATGGAAAAAGTAGGCGACGTCTCTGGCCTTAAACTCGTAGGCTGCATCGACATAGTTGACTGACGACCAAGTGGATTTTATAGTTTGCAGCTGTACTCCTCTGAAGGAGCCACTCTTCTTCCAGTAATATCTTGTGAAGACAAAGAATGATAATTAAATACAAATTTTAAAAAAGGTCTTAAGTCAACAGGAATGTGTGTTTTAATGATGTAGAGGTTTTAACTAGATTGTCTTACCCTTTTTTAAAGAAATAAAGTTCACCCCTTATGCTGGTTGCAGCATCAAACACAAGGTCACGGTTACACCGCTCTGGTGGAGGACCTGGTTTGGGATCTGGCCTGGGTTCTGGTTTTGGCTCAGGTCTTGGGTCAGGCTTGGGTACTGGATCAGGGTTGGTAGGTGTGCGAACACCTAGAGGAGAATCAAAATAAATAAGTAAGTAAACATATGAAAACAAAGCAGGATTTAAAAAAAGAACCCAAAACAAAACAAAACTCACACTGACATAATTAATTTCATCTCTAAGTATTTAATTCCATATTATATTTAGTTTTTACCATAAAGAGCCTGGACTCCCAGTCGATCATCACGGGGTAGTCTGTATCCGTTTGTGTTCACGTATTGGTAAGTGGGGTACATTAGAGCAGAGGGGTCTCGTGAATGGTCCAGTCCCAGAGCATGGCCAAACTCATGGGCAGCCACCAACAGCAAGTTTACTCCTGAAAAACATGATGTCACCATCAAGTCCATTTGCACGATTTCTATGAGGTAGAATTCTAAAATAAGTCTGATTCTCATTTGCTGTTCTGTGAATGTTTTACAGTAAACAAACAAAAAAAAGAATCGACCAAGTAAAATTGTGATGAATCTTTTTTTTTTTTCGAACTCTTTTTTTTCTGTGAATGTTTTACCTCTTGCACTCAGAGTCCATTTTTCATCTTCATCAAAGTGTGTGTCTCCTCCTTGATCTGGACCTGGTGAGTTAGCATGAGCTAAGACACCGCTGGGCCCGTCAAACGGATAAAAGTCTCCGTGATCTGGGAAAAGAGAATTTTGAATAAGCTTTCTGAATAAGCACGTTTATTTTTTCACTGTTTAAAAGAGGAAACCAGGATTCATCAACACTCTATACTCACATCTGGCTTTGAACAGAATCATTATATCAGCAGTCCCACTGTAAATCTGTTTGAAGTCCAGAGGTATGACATCGCTGTACAGCTTAAAGGCCTGGGCAATGGTGGCATCCACTTCCCTCCGGCTCAGGTCAGAGGTGTACTCTGTTATTCTGAGACAGACAGAAACTCCTGAGTCCAACATAAGCCTCTGCTAGGGAGGGCTTTATCTGTACATACTTGTCATTCATCTGAATCACCAGTTATTTATTTATTTATTTATTTATTTTTAGACTGTGGTTGAGATAAATAGTCAGTGGATCATTGAAGAGATTTTCTTTGTTTAAGATGACAACCTGCGGCCATACCTGTATGTAACTGTGTTCTTTTTCCATCTGGGTTTGCCGTAGAAATGACCGTATCTGGCCACATCTGTTACTCCACACCGGGGTTTTTTCATCACCTCGATAGTGTTTGTGTCCAGTCTTCCAGTCACCTCCAGGCCAAAGAATTCCTGCATCTTTTTCAGATCCTCCTCAAAAGACCTCAGAGCGATTCGCCTGGAGCCAGGCCCAGTGTCATTTGGATTGGAGAAGAACTGACTCAGATAGGCCTGGAGAAAAGAGAAACTTGTGTATAAAATTCAGAGATTACCGGTTAAGGTGATCCTGAATAAACGTTGGTCCATGGGTATGTTTCTCTCTTTCTCTCTCTCTCTCTCTCTCACCCTCACTCTCTCTTTCTCTTTCTGTGTGCGTGTGTTTGGGTACGTGTGAAATAATACATGATTTTTATCTTTATAAACATCTAAATAATACACTTACCTCTGCTCTCTCTTGGTCATCTAGGTACGGAGAATCGGGTGGTGCAGTTGTAGGTGCAGCTTTGCAAAGAGCCAGTCCCACCACCGCTACCAATACGAGAACCTGTGTTTGTCTCATCTTCCTGCTGTCTTCCTCTGCAGAGAAGTCAAATTACTCTGCACTCTCTCTCTGCTCCCTCTTTTATAAGCCCTGTCCCTGGCTTTGTTTGGATTGTCATTTCCAGTAAGCAGCTGTAATCAGTAGTGCGCGTGTTGCAGGAAGTGTTCTGTAGTGCTTGCTGGTCTAATTGATGGGGTGTTCCAGGAGCTGTCTGGGCATGCCATCCTCAGGTGGATGAAATGGGTTTGTTATCTCTGGTACGTGGAGCAGGAGGCCCGTGGCAGGGCGCCAGAAAGTGTTGGTGATACACGTCACCAGAGAGAGGAATGTGAGGGCACACAAACGTGCTGCCAACTGCTTGTTTTTTTAAACTATTACCGTTTTGACTGAATTAAATATTGCAAAAGATGTGACAATGTTCAAAATGTCATGCGCTTGTCGTCTCCCTTCAGTGGATTGACGTGCCACGACATAACCGTTTATTCAGGTTTCTCGAACGTGCCAAATGACAATATGCATTGTGCATTATTAATTCCTTTAAATATCAGTGTTATTATCATCTTGGATTATGTAATTTCCCCACAGGCAATAATCTGACGCCATTAATTCTCAGAAGGAGTCATCTTTAGTCCATCAGGTTTCAGCGAAACTGTACCATATTTTTCAGTTGTTTTCTTTTCTGAGAGAAAAGAAAACAACAGAGTAGTCTCTTGTTCTGGGACTATTCAGAAACCCAAGATAATAAAAGCCTTGTTATGCCCTGTTAATTTTAGAGAACATGTCTTATTTCATCTTGAGGTCATGGAACTAGGGGAAGGTGAAATTACATCACAGTTGATGTTTCTTAAAGGTTAATCATTTAAGGAACAAGGAAACACAGCTTGAGAGTGAAAATGAACTTATTGTGAGTAACTGCAGTGTTGGAAGATACAGTCCTGAGGAGAAATCATGTTGGGACACAGAGAAGCCAGAAATCTTTTACAGAGAACCATCTTTATACTGTTTGATGTCTTTGATGAGCAGAGCTGTCAGCTACCTCAGATCCAGGCCAAACATACAGCATGATAATGAGTTTCTCTCAGGGAAGTAGTTCTCCCCCACCTACCCCAGTGTCCATTCAGCTGTCAAACTCACGGTAGTCTAGACGCTATTAGAGACCTTGTGAACAGTGTTGTGGTCGTAACAGTCTTATCCAGGGGTGCTGTCATTAGCCTGTAGGACAGCAGGTATACGGTAGACTGTAGACTGTAATGAGACCCGTGTCTGAGGTCTTACCAAAGGGACTGAAGCATGTCTTTCTCAATGTAAAGCTGGCAAAATAACTCTATTAGCAAATATCCATTGCATAGCTTACAGATATGAAGGCACACACAACCATTTTCCCAGTACAAATATAACAATTATAACAATAATAACAACGCTGCCAATACAACAGTTAATACAGCTGCAGTTCATTATTATTATTATTATTATTATTATTATTATTAATAATAATAATAATAATAATAATAATAATAAAAGACATGTGACTTGGGGCCAGAGGAAGGGTCAGTGGAAAATTTGGATCAGTTATCTAGCCAAAGGTAAGAAGTGTACAACTTTTAGGAATTGCCTTGTTCCCAGAGAACACTTCTGTCAATCAAGCTGTTCCACACAAAACCCCAAAAGCTTGGAACTCAGTCAAAAAACACTTCTGTCAAGCAAACTGCTCCACACAAAACCGCAAAAGACTGGAAGTCAGTCGGCCTGTCTATATATGGGCTTTTTGGTAACAGGTAAAAAGTACAGCTCTAGCCTCGGGGGAAGAGATTCTGTGTGAGGAATGTCAGCGGATTATGATTCATGTTCTAACATAACAGAGTAGGTGGTACAGGGCCATATTTGGTTTGCCTTTCAGATGTAATTTAAAGTGAGGACACACACACACACACACACACACACACACGTATGTGCAAACATGTTGAAAATGATCAATTAAATGTTGATGTTTACCATTTAAATATTGGTATTAAGTACAGATGTAAGCAATTGAAAAGATTTAAGCCTGTAGTGGGTCCTCACCTCCCCAGCAGAAACAATGTTTTGTCAGTATTCATCACGATGTGTCATCATGGAATGATTAGTGACTAGTGATGCTCTCAGAAGCCTGTGTCATAACTGAAGTCTGTCAAACTGAACACTCTAGAGTCAGAATCTTACAGAGGCATCTGATTGCATCACCGCAGTCACTTTACACAGCATGCCAACGTCAGTATCTTGGGGAATGTTTTTTTTTTTTTTTCAGTTTTACTGAAAACGCTGCAATACGGTTTGCATGGTTTATCCTGTCAGGAATCAGGGCAGTATGGCTTGCTTTTGAGATAGCATCAGAACATACACTTCTGGAGTCAGTCTGAATGTTTGTTTGCTTTTCTGACTGTTTTACAATCACAACTGGGGAAAAAAAGAGAGAATGTGCGTGTTGTGTTCCTAGACTGTCTCTGATCTGAGGGATTTTTAGGCGGTGTCCATGTCAACAAACACAGCTATCACGAGCATGTGGATAATCAGTAGTTTGATGAAAGGCCATTGTTTAATAGGGTTTGTGATCGTTGTGAGTTTTGATCAGTAACACAGAGTTGTGGCCTTCTGGATCAGATTGAGCAGGGCTTCTTAACCTTATTCAGACTGAGGGAAGTACAACCAGAAATTAATGTGTGTTTTTGACAGTAGTGTAAAATGACCCAAAAGCTGCAGTGTGTGTGTGTGTGTCACTGATTAACATAATACCATCAGATCAGGACGGTGTAGAATGCACTGAAAGGGTTTGGTGTTTCTGTGCAGTGTTTGGTCACTGTATTCATTGGTGCCTGCAGCTATATACAGCATGCACCGTGTGCACGCTCCGAAGCACCACAATGTGAATTTTATTGGGATCATTTTTCATTTTTGTGTACTCTCGTTTTTAAATTTCCCTCATTTTAAGCTAAACGGGTAAAGAGTAAAGGGTTTATGATTGGCGTGACCTAAGGTTGCTCTAAACCTTTTGACAGTGCCCTGCGCTACACAGAGCAATCAAGCTTGAAAACAAATTGCGGAGTGATGACTGTATATTGACATCTCGCGGTTACCCAGGCTGCTCTGTCACGTTGCTGGCACTAGTTTTGCCGTGACAGTGACTCCTGTATTTTCTGTTGAAATTATGTATCAGATTGCTTAAACTATGACTGAGCGGGGGCAAATAACAACCTAAAAGTCTCCTGTAGCGCAGTTAATGTATCACTTGGCGACTGTTAGTAGCATTGTTAAAACTTTGAAAACTAGTAAAGATGTTGCTATCAGTTGAGCGCGCCTTCGGCTGTTCATGTCGTCTGAAGACAAAGCTCCGCAATACATTGTCTGACAGTAGACTTAATGGACTTGTGCGAATGAGGATTCATCACAACAATAAGATTTTTTTTGTGGAGGCCGCTCAGCAGGAGTTCATACAACGGGTCGGCGCAAACTTTGAATTGATAGCAACCAGGGCTGGAAGTGACGAGTTACAACTACTCCCGTTACTGCAATTAAGTCTCTTTCTAGGGGTACGTGTACTCTTATGAGTATTTTTTCAAGTCTGTAATTTCACCCTTACTTAAGTATGCATTACACTATGTAATCTGCTTTTAAAATCATAATTCGCAAGTAGGGCTACGATGAGGCATCATTTGGCATCGCTAGACCAAATCGCATCTGCCAAAGCAAATAATACATGAGCTAGCAGATTCGTCTGGTTTCTACGCTTCCTACAATTTTGAATTATATCCGATTGACTATCAACCGATTGCAAACGGGCCAATGAAACACGGACGGAGGGAGGGGGGGCGCTCCGGCGGGCAGAGGTTTGGAAAGCTGACCACTGACCAGAACAGCAGAGGGGTTGGGAATAATTTAGGGACTGAAGATTTGGTTAAACAGCAACTAATTAAAGACAAAGGACAACGATAAAAACGGTGAAAATGAGGAAGAAAAGACGGAGGACGAGTGCCCGTGGTCGGAAAAAGGAAACCGCGTGCAAATGCACTGCAAGCATTGTTTGCCGCGTGTGGTGATGTCGGCTTGGTTTATACTAATTACATGTGTTGTATGCAGGTTCAAAATATTTGAAGTATGCCTTGTCAGACAAAACTCTTGCTTTATCTGTATATCACTTTAGAAAATAAATTGCCTTAGTTTGATCCATTCATACCTTTTATCATTTATCAAATAAATGTGCTTTGTTGAAAGTAGCGGATCTCCCCTTTCGATTGAATGCCTACGATCGATAATGCATTAAACATTAACAGTTAAAAAGTAACTGGTACTGTGAGTGGTTTTTGAGAAGAATGCTTTGAACTTCTACTTAAGTATTATTTAACACCAGTGGGGTTACTTGCAGTTCAGTGACATTTCAGTAATGTAACGGTGCTTGTACTTGAGTACAGATTTTCAGTGCTCTTTCTACTCCTGTTAGGAACGCACAGTCTTTTTATTGTTTAATGGTTGTTTTGTCATTGTATGATACTGTATTTTATGTACGAACTGGTCACGCCACGACACTCGTGTTGTTGTTCTGAGACTCTTCGGCTCAGTGATTTCTACAAGCCTGAGGTAATTTACCACAGAATTGTCCGTAATATCCGTGAGTGTTGCGACGCGCTTAGTCATTATTTTAACGAACGTCGCAGAAATAACGCCCACTGAATGACGGTGGGCGTGGCTGGCCGTAGTGTGAGTTGTGATTGTTTTGCGTACTGTGCGGCACGCCACTGATTGTTGCTTCCAGCAGTTTTATTCTGATCCATTCATTCGAATTTAGTTCGGTCACCGTTTGTCATTTGTCTGTGTTAACATACTCCACTGACTCCTTCCGCTTGAATATTCATACACTTATTCATTTATTTTTCGAACCGTGACAAAGCTCATTTTACACACAGATGGACAATATAAATAAAAAATGATGTAAAAGTTACAAAGGAACTTTGCAAAAATATACAGTGCATTCTCCAGAGATAATGTACATTCATTTAAAGAACAATAATTTAAAAATAATAATAAAAAAAAAAACTACCAAAACATTTCCAAGATAAATATATGGAATAGAATTTCAGATAAATATATGAAATAGAATTGTAGATGGTCACGGTGTGATGAAGTGAACTGCATTAGCAAGGCAGGAGATGACTTGTCTTATGCACACGGAGAAGTCTCTGGCCCCTAAACTCAAACACCTGTGCTCCACTGAACAGATAGGTGTTACCTAAAAATAAAACAGACATTAAAGCATAGTTGTAGAAACAAATCCCTGTGATTGAACTAAAGTGCCTTTTTAAATTTTTTTTTATTTTATTGCCTAAATGTACTGTACGTATTTAAGGAGCAGAACAGCTGAGGATTATGTTAAGCTTACCTCTTAACTGAACGGCTGCTGTAACCTTTCCAGTTATTCCTGGAAATCTGTCTTGCACGCGTCTGGGATAACCTCGGTCCATTCTCTTGTTTCTCTCATCGTAACTACAAACAGAAAGAGGATTTACTGAAGCGGAGTGGTTGTACATTCTAAATAGGGACGCTGGGAGAGCCATGCAGAACTGTCAGTTTTGGTTCCTACAGGAGTCAGGCTTTTACCTGTAGTAATAGTTGTTATCAAAAAGCAATGTCTTTCCGGAGCCTTGATCGTAGAGAGCCGCACTGATCCTCTTCACAGACGATGGTAGACCCATACTGCTAAGACTCTTGGGGTACCCATTCACAGCATAAGTGCCATAAAAAGCCCAAATCTTTTCACCTGCCCATCAAAAATAAATAAATAAATATAAATAAATGTAATAATAATAATAACGATTTAAAATAATAATAAAAAAAAAACAGTCTTTGTACATTGCAGTGAAATCTCATTTTTCTTCATATATTTCACAGAAATTAACTGTGGCGTAACTCCTCTCACCTTTAAAGACAAGCACATTGCCTGACACTGGGCTCTCATAAGCTGCATCAATGCTGCTTGGAGCGCTGGCCCAGAAGGTCTTGATGGGATGCTGGCGTGGCTTCCTGCTCCAAGAGGTGCTGCGCCACATGTAGCTTCACAGAGAGAGACACAAAGTGAACCGTGTTAAAGGCAAGCTCAGCTGACCTCAGCCTATGAAAAGATCCAAACCCGCAGCCATCGCTGATGGGTCGTTTGATCTGTTATACCTATCCTTGAAGAACCAGGTCTCTCCTCGCAGAGTGGTGACTGCGTCCAGAGCCAGCTGGGGGTCGCAGGCGTCAGGGGTAGTGGGGCGAGTAGGATCCGGTTTGTCTGGGTTAATGTCACCGTCTGGGTTAGGGCCTGCCGAGGGAGATAGGGTGTGATTTAGTTTTGACTGTGGTGAGTAAGCGTGTTTTGTTTGCCGCGTGCTCTGAAATGAAGACGGAGACTGTAAGTTACCGTAGAGAGACTGGATCCCTCTGATGTCATCTTGAGGCAGAGAGAATCTGTCAGGATCTCTGTAGCTGTATGTGGGGAACATCAGAGCACCACGGACATTGGAATGGCCCAGACCCAACGAGTGACCAAACTCATGGGCAGCAACCAAGAACAGGACGATGCCTACAGTCAGGAAAGAAATCTCAAGGTTAGACTTTCTCAATAGATATGATTTGGATCATTACTGAAATCCGACACCGCTGCTCCACCCTCCCCTAGCACACACACACACACACACACCCACACACCCACACCTGCCCTCCCTCACACACACACACTCACACATACACGCAAAATGGCAAAACTCACCATTAGTTGAGCGGGCGGTGAACCTCTCATCTTCGTCAAAGTGAGCATCTCCACCGATCCCACGGGACGGGGCATATGCATGGGCCAGCGTCCCTCCAGGGCCGTCAAAAGGAGAGGAATCACCATGGGCTGTATGCAAGAGAAAAGGTGTTAGAAAAGGAATGAAAACAAACGGATGAAGACATGTTCACTTCAGAGGCTTCTTCATTTGTTTTGGAGGTTCTTTTTTCCTGCATGCTCTCCTCAAACAATAATGAAATGCATTTGTCCTCACAGGGAAGTGAGTGTGTCAACGCTGTGGGCAGGCCATAACCTGTCCTTTCAGTTATGTAAGAACAGCAGAGAAAAGCCCCGACACATGGTGTTTAGCTAAGAAGTGAGGATCAGTGTCACTCTATTCTGGGTTTTTTGTGGGTCGTGTTGTATGTCACGGAAGTATGTAAACACAGGAGTTCATACGATTTTTAACTGCTGCCTGTCACGTTACACAAGAATTTCACAAAAACAGTTTCGCCATAACTCGTTGAACAATCAGTGTTCATAATGGATTTGGCATTAAATAAATAAATAAAAAACAAAAGTAGACATCACGGTAGATATCAGTAAAATAAAAAAAGATGTCCTGTTACAGGTCTTGTGCTTACCTCTGCGGCTGAAGGAGATCATGATGTCGGCGACGCCGCTGTAAATGCGTGTGAACCTCAGTGGAGTGACATCAGCCCAGACCTTCAGCGCTTTAGCGATCGCGTTGTCCACCTCGGCCACTGACATATCAGGGGTGTAGTTCTCGATCCTGAAAGACAGAGTCACAGACACGTCCTGATTTTCCCCACCGCCACCGTTTTACAGTACATGTGCTATTTTTCTCTCTCTCTACTCAGTGATAGTAAAATTGTGTGATATTTTAACTCACCTGTAGGTCAGCTTGTTTGTGGACCACTTCGGACGTCCTGGAAAGGTGGAGAAATCGGCCATGTCTGGAACTCCACACCGGGGCTTTCTCATCATCTCCAGAGTCTCCGAGTCCAAATTACCTGTCACCTCGAGTCCGAAAAACTTCTGCATCTCACTGAGTTTCAGACTCAGCTGGTTTACAGCACGCCTTCCAGTGGGACCAGTGTCTTCTTTCATGCCGTAGAATTGCTTCAGGTAATTCTTCAGTAGTGAATAAAAAAAAGCACTTCAGATGATTGCTTGAGGCTTTGAAGAAACTCTATAATAAGGGGAAGGTACATTTTCGTCTGTCAGGTGTAATTTATAATGCTTACCTCGGCCATGTTTTCGTCTTGTTCTTTGTCAGAGGGTAGTATTGTGGGACCTGAGTGAGCTGCCATCACCAGGCCAAGTAGAATGCAAACGTTGTAAATCTTCATTGTTGCTGTCTTCAGAAACAGTTGAGGTTTGTGTTGTCTTTACCATGAGTCGGGTTATATATATACTCCCAGAACGTGACGTGTTGAGCAATAACTGATGCTGTCATTGGTCTGTGGTTTTTAGTTACTAGGATGGGGGTGACAATAATGAGGAAGTTTCATGACAAAGGGTCATGGTTATCAGTAAATTATTCACGCATCTATTGATTATTCTAAGACGTTTATTCATTGTGTCTTGTTTGAGGATTTTTGAAAAGGTGCCTATGTTCACTGTGAGACATTTCCTGTTTGTCTGCTTGGTAACTGTATCCTCTGGGTACTTTTCCAGTGTAGTGGAATAATCTAAATTTTCGTCTAAATCAAAATTAAATCTTAGTCATAAACAATTACTGCTCCTGTAGCAGACTGAAGTGTTTTCAGTACAGTATGATTTGGTAGATATTTGTTTTGACTTTGTTAAATGATGTAGTAATGAATTACACTTTACAAATTTTAATCTCATTTGAAGTCGAGTGTTCCTACTATCCAGTGCAAGATTGTTCGATGCCACATGACAAGGACATTGATGAGGTTAATAATGACTGTTGATAAGAAGATGGGATTTTTTTATATGAAAATGGAGAAATTTTCCTGAATTACTTGGACTACAGTGATGAGACCAGAGGGAAACACTCAGGTTAATTGAGTTCTTCACAAACGCTGCCCAAGGGAATGGACTCCGTGAGAAAAAGGCAAGACCTGTCTTGCCAAAATCGTGAGTCAAGAAAGAGACAAAACTGAGAAGATAATGAGACAGACGAAAATCACTCTTGTCATCTCTAGGTGATGCTTACAGGCGTAAAATATGAGTCAGGGGTTACGTGTCCTATAAGTGTCTGATTGATGTGTTTTTTAAAGGAAAAATTTCCCTTCTCTTAAAACACGCAGAATCACAGGCTTAGTGCATTTTTCCCTTTTTTTCCATTTCCAATTACACCATAATCTGTATGACACTCCCAAATGACAGTCATCTGGGAATTCTGAACCGAAGCTTGACAGTCAGGCTCTCTGACTTGGCCGGAAGCATCCCCACACACACACACATATACACACACATATACACACACACACACACACACACACACACACACACACATACACAAACAAACAAACACACACATGCACACACACACGTACTGATTGTGTATATAATTCCACCACAAACTGCTCCCATGCTGTGCATTTTGTTCATTGGATTAAAAATATCTTAACTGCAAAGTGTCAGGTAAAGTCCCAGGTAACCGTAGTCAAGGCTCAAGATGAAACTTTTAAGAATCACATCCCAAATTTTAATTTAAACCAACTGCTGGCTTCAAACTGAATTTGATAACTCTCAGATCCTGTAGTTGCATTGGGAAAGCTGTGTTTATGATTAATATTGTTAGAGTTATTGTCGCCCATTGATAGAACCTCAAAGAAACACATGGAGAGATCGAAGGTTTAGCCAAACACATGACCGGAACCGAGCTTACTGTACATACACATCCCGAGCAGAATTATCACATGATTAAAGGAAATAGGTCATTAGGTCACTTTTCAAATGGAATTGAGGCCACTTGAGTGTAGGGATCGTGACCCAATGCTGTGTCATACTTTGTCTGCATAGGTACCACCCATGTATTAATTTTCAATATATTATCTTTGCCAGCTCAAGAGGAAAGAGAGAGGAAGAGAGAGAGAGAGAGAGAGAGAGAGAGAGAAACTGAAGCTGTGTAAAAAGTGTTTGAAGTTATAAAAATTGTGACTCAAGTCGAAACCGTGTCCAAGGAAAGAAGATCTGCCCAAGGAGATAAGAACAGTTGACAAGAGTATTTTGTCATGAAAGAACCAGTGAGCCGTCACACTAGACACGCTAGACTGCGTACGAAGGCTAATAAAAGTGTGTATTATATGCATATGAGAGCAGAGGCTCTCGTAAAAGAAACCGGAAAGAGTTGCAAACCCGCTGCCTCATGCAAAACCTTTTTGGAAATCCCACTGAATCATCACAGTGCACATGACAATAGCTAATTTCGCTTAGTCACCCCACCCATTCAGTTCTTCCACCTCTTCACTTGAGTGTGATGAGTCATTCATCATCAAAACACCACCATTCATTATTTGGGTTTTGTTTTGTTTTGTTTTGAATGATGTCCTTATAAGGCAGCAATAATTCTGTTTCATGTGTGTAAAAAAACTGTGTAATTTTTTACACTTGTAATGCAGGGATAGTAATGCCATTCAGACAATGACTGGATGAACCATTCAAGGCTTTTGTAATGAAGTCTATGAAGGTCTCTATATGTACATACATGTTGTGGAATGCGGAGAGTTTGGATGATCCAGTTTTCCTTTGGGAATGTTTGAATAAATGCATTTAGAGTATTTGAATTGACTGATTTTCTGTGCCAGTAAAAACATTGTCTTGGATAGGATGAAAGAGAGGGGAACTTGGTATGGCTGTGATGGCATTGGACAGAAGTGTCTCTTCCTTTTACAGAGAAGAAAACTCTTTATGTGTTGCTCACAAATTACTGTTTGCTGGTTGTTGGTCATGACTGGGTATACGGATGGATGGATGGATGGATGGATGGATGGATGATTATAAGCACAAATCATCTCATTGTGGACCACTAAGGTGAAACTGTTTATGGACCAGTGAGGTAAAACTGCAAATTAATGTTTTTTTCCTAATGTTTCTACCTTACATTTTTAAGATGTTTTTGGCCATTCCACTGCATAATGACCTTCAGAACAGAACTGAGCAATGATCAGAGGGGTCACTTCTTTTTACGTATGTATGTATTTATGTATGTATTTATTTACTTATTTATTATTAGATGGAAAAGAAACCTTGTAATGTCAGATATCAAAATGAATTCATCTTAAGAGTTCATGCTGACACAGACTGAAAGAACAGGTTTGTCCAGTTTGAAAGGAGGAGCTTCCTGACGGCATGCTTTGAAGGCAATGACATTGTCCTGCATCACTGTGTGATTTATGATTAGGAAATATCTGCGTGAGAAATGTGATAATGTGACCCCTTATGTCTTCTGAAAATTATTCATGTAACTAATCAAAGAAATGAAATATAGGCGAAAATAATCATGAAGTCATTGGTAAGCTGGTTGGTTTAAGAAAAATAACGATGATTTGCATGTTTTAAAGGATGTTCTCTTGCTCTAAAGGGAGTAGCTTCCCGTAATTTCTTCCCTCAGGCAAAAATAATATTAGTCTGCCGGTCTTCACCACGGATCATTCCAGAATGAGCGTCCTAATAATGATCACACTCATGACTGCGTGTGAGAATGTGTCACTCAGAATTTTACTGAGTTGCAAAATGATTGTGGTACAGAATCAGAGGAACTTGGTGAAATATTTCCAGATTTATTCTCTGAGGTTGAAAAAAAAAAAAGATCCATGTTATCATTCTAAATATCATGTTGAATGGAGAGTATGAGCAATGGTTTTGTAATTTTCTGAATCTCTTTGTAATGCCTGCTTGCACACCTGACCAGAGTACTGAACACTGTATCTGTGTGTGGTGTTTTATGGATGGGGAGACAGAGACAGATAAGTCCCTGTTGGCTAACTACAGGAGAAGAGTGTTGGGTAACTCGGAAGCCTGACCATGGGCAGAGATCCTGTCAGAAAAACACTCCGGAGAAGACTTCAGACCTCACACTCCCTTCTGACCGAGTACTCAGGACGTAATCTTTTTGTTTGCTTGATTTTGTTTGATCAAGTTTGTACACTTTTTGTTGTTGTTGTTGTTGTTGTTGCTGTTGTTGTTTTATATGGCCCACTGACTGACTTTATTTAGAGGTAATTAATGTACAAACACTCCTTTTCATTTACCCTTTGTCTCCTGTGTCTCTCATATGAACAGATTATGTAGTGTAAATAATGCTCTCAATGGGCAGGCAGTGTGAAATAAAAACAAATCTAAAGGTAATAATTGTTCTTTATTTCTGTACACCAAGGCCAACAGATGAGTTTGTATCAGATTATTGTAGCAAGATATTATAGCCATTGAAATTTGGAACACAAATGATCGGTTCCCTCAGGATCTGATATGCTTGAGTCTTTTCACCTGACATTTACACAAAGTTCTGATTGCTGAGCTTTCAGATGTTTACTTTGCTTCTATAGTAATACTTGAAAGTCATAAATACAATGAATATAAACTATAAATGTAATCTGGAAAAAAAATACCTGAAAATTAAAGCAAAAACTAAAGAATTGTTATGCACTCACAGGTTCAGATTACGAACTGCACTGTACTTCAAGAACTTAATGTTTTAGGGTTTAATTATTTATCACAGTGCAATAATAAAGCGGCTTTTGTTGCAATCACTATTTCCACATGTTTTCTGTAGCCAGCTACTCTCTGGTGAATGATGTACACTGAGAGAATAAAACAAACATTACAACACTTCCTTTCAATTTTGTTCTTGTAATAAAATGATTTATGATTTTTGTAAGCCCGGTAGTACAGATACAGAGAGAGCTGTGCCGAGCATCAAATTTGCAGTGGAAGCCGCCGATATTTACGTGTGATGGAAAAGAACAGAGTCTCTTAGTCTTGGCCATGGAGGGGCAGTGTTGTTCCTTCTAATGGGTGACAGACTAGCTGTGCTGAAACTCCTGGGGAAAACAAGCTCGCACTTGAGCAGAACAGTAAGCCAAGAAAGTTTAACCAAAGATCTGCTAATGTATTTTTGCTGAGGAATATAAAATCTGTGAGGGCTCAAATCTCTGCAGAACTTCACCAGTTGAAGAGGAACACCTTGAGCTGTAGTCTGACAGTGCCAAATATTAAAGTTTAGGGGAAAAAACATTTTGGGAAACATTCCAAGGTCAAATATGCTTCTATCACAAGCCGGTGGACAAAATATTGGCGTGCCGTGTGTTTGTAAGTCATGGAGACGTTCACGTTCCAACCTAATAAAACTACTAATACATGAGTAGAGTCGTTAAGGCTAGAGATATGCTAAAACTATAATGAATGATGAAGACACTTCCTTAAAACGACAATCCTTATGTCTAGACAGTTGGGGCTCGGACGGAAGTCGGCGTTATTACACTGAGGTGTTGACCGTGATGTCACACTCGGATACAATCAATCGATTCAGGTCCTAACTCTTCAGTGAATTACATAGCTATTTCAGTCTCCAGTTAGGAATCTGATTAACAAGATTAACGTTCTTCAAGAATCAGCATATTCTGAGGCGAAAGTTCTATATACCATTTGGAAACCATTGGAGAGTGTTTTATCTAAGGACATACGAAATGACTAGCAATGTTGACAAACAAAAAATTTACACAACACTGAGTTGCACACAGTTCAGAGTTGTCCTCTTTAATGGCAGTACTCCAAAGTGTAATGTAACGTAACTCTAGGAAAACTTGCCTCCTGTCATGTCTTTATTTCTACTGAGTATATCACATTACCCGAAGTTCGTAAAATTGTCAAGATTCAAGTCATGATGTAATTGCGATTAGGCAGTATGAGGTGGCCTGGGGGAAATGTCGCTAATTCCTCCACTCAGGTCTGAAATACATTGATTTTTGCGTGTATTTTACGCATAATTTAACATGCCTGTCTGGTTATCTGTTTCTTCAAACTGAGAAATCATTTTGAAAAAGCTCTCTTTTAAATATTACTGCTGATTAATCATTGATAGGCTGTAGTTTAGATTTTAGAGTACATGATTAACAAGAAATAATGATTATTCGTCAAATATGCCGTATTGTTCGGTAATATTGTTGGTGTTGTGCTTTTGTGGTAACAGCTGTTGTATGTTGATTTTAAAACCGGTGTGGTAAACGTTATAATTGTTGTATTTTGCGGTCGAACCATTGAGCAGATCATATCTTTAACAAAAACAAAGACGCAGCATCGTTTTGTCTTATCCGTAAGGCTGATTTCTGCTATAGGCTACAGCGGGATTTCGAAAAATATGATTGCAATCATGTTTTTAAAAACAAAGACGTCATTAATATCACGAGATGGAAGAATGAACAAATGAGCGTTCGTTCGAATACATCAATGCTGTGACACCTTCGGTCAAATACAGTTAAATTCATTTGAAAGTTATCCGATCAATTAGATCGTTTTAGCCCATAAATTCCTTTTTTTCTAGCTTCAAGACTGGCCCTAAACGCGTGCAGATCTTGCCGCCCAAATCGGTCTTTAATTTCCTCTCTCACCCCTTTTTTTTTTTTCTTTTTCTTTTTCTTTTTCTTTTTCTTTTTCACGTGTGTGGATGTTTCAGCAAGCTGAGGACAGGGACTAATGAAAGTGATGGACTAACGGCTAATGTCTGTTCCATGTAATGAACATAAACAGTCGAGAACAGTCTTGAATGATCATAACATTGCAAAACTGGAGCACCAAAAAAAAAAAAAAAAAAAAATTATAAATAAAAAATAAAAATCTCCCAGACAATTTAAATCCAAAATGCCCTTCATATATTTATTATCAAGAAAAAGCAGTTACACATATTAAGACATGTTCAATTAATAATTTAAATTAAAATCTGACACTTATTTAAAAACAACAGTAGAAAATACAAAATAATATTTAAATATATCTTCAATAACTTAAACAGACTTTCAACTGAATATGCATCAGAGACTCCACAACTGATTCATGGGCAGAGTTTTTCCAGATGCCTAACAAGGCAAGAAATAGTTGTTATTCAGCAAACGGAAGAATCTCTTGGTTGGGAGACTGAACTCATAGATGACTGATCCGCTGTAAATGTAGGTAAAACCTGCACAACAAACATTGCGTTAGAAATGTGCTGGATAATAAAACATTTTCCCCCCTTATTTCATCTATACAACCTCACTGAAATACTTTGATTCACAAGAGCACTGTACCGACTCATTCTTGTGCATACCTCTGAACTGGAAGGCAGCAGTGACTTTTCCAGCCACGCCTGGGAAACCGTCCTCCACTGGTTTGGGGTAACCCTCATCGATTGTGCTGGTTTGCTCATCATACCTGCAAAAACAAGAAATAGTTGTTAAGAATCTAGCTGGAGAGCAAATCCCAACAAACAATGTTTTGGTAGCAGCTTCTACCCGCAATGTTAGTGGGAAACAGTGTTTACCTGTAGTACATCTTGTCGACAAATAAATATATTTTTCCAGTGGCTTGATCATAGAGAGCAGCAGTGATTCTCTTCACAGATTCTGGCAAACCCATGCTGCTCAGGCTTTTGGGGTACCCTCTTGCAACGTCATAACCGTTTATAGCCCAGATCTTCTGACCTGCGCGTCAACAAGGGAAAAGAAGAGAAAGTTTTCATGAGGAAAATGGTTCATGTGATATATAAAATACCTAATTCTGACATTGCTGGATTGTTGGATTTCTACCTTTGAAGAGAAACACTCTGTCTTCTCTTGGACTCTCATAAGCTGCATCAATATCAACGGGGGCATCAGTCCAAAAGTGACGGATGAGGTACTGTTGTGGCGTGTTGCTCCAGGGGTCGCTACGCCAGAAGATCCTGAAGGGAGAGATTAACGTTTTAGGCATTCAGTTTTTATTTTAGACTCAAATCTGGTCCCATCAGACATATTCCCTTTTAAATCATTTTACTGTTTATTATACCTGTCTTTGAAAAACATTAGCTCTCCACGGAGAGTTGCCACAGCATCCAAAACCAGGTTTGGATCACAGGCATTGGGTGTGGTGGGGGGTGTGGGCCGAGGTTTCTCAGGTTCATCCGGGTTTGGGCCTGGTGAGAAATCAGTGAAGTCAGTTTGAAACCTTTAGATAAACACTAAACTTCAAGCCACATCTGTTTAAGATTGTTAAGATCATGCATTACCATAAAGAGACTGTATTCCACTGATATCGTCCTGGGGTAGGGAGTAGCTGCTTGGGTCGGTGTAGCTGTAGACAGGGTACATCAGAGCACCAGGGACTTTGGAATGGCCCAGGCCCAATGAGTGACCAAACTCATGGGCAGCCACCAAGAACAGGTTGTAGTCTATTGTACGGACAGAGCAAGAAAGTTAGAAATTTGAAAGTGAGGGGTTTTTTTTTAATGAAGTTGTTTATAAATTGTTTCTTCTTGAATTTTTTTTTTTTTTTTTGGATAAAAAAAAAATCACCATTAGAGGTTCCGGAGGTGAAAGTCTCATCCTCGTCAAAATGAGCATCTCCACCAATCCCGGCAGCCGGACCAAAAGCGTGAGCCAGGGTGTTACCAGGTCCATCAAAAGGAGAACCATCACCATGGGCTGGAGACAAAGGCAGAGCCTCATTTTAGAATGAGGAAAGACATCACATTTGCCTGCCTACATGATACCTAACATACCGGTGCTACAGAAACAACAACTCAAAACTCCTGTAATCTCATGTTTTGCTAACAATGAATTTTTTTTTTCTTTTTCTTTCTTTCTTTTTTTTTTTTTCACATCTGATGCTTTTAGACATAAAAAAACTGAAGGACATATGACGGAATTTAACTTCAGACAAGTTCCCTCTGAATCTTGAGTCTTGTAAAGAGACTTGCTCAAAGGTTGACTCATGTGTAAACATGTGTAACTGAGTATTATAGTAACATCACTGTCCTGGACGTTACAATCTTTAGCCTTGACAAGTCACTGTCTATCAACATCTTACATTACAGAATCCCCTCGCTGAAGGAATGTAAACACTCAAACATCACTGAATAGTTTTAAGTGTCGAGGCACACAAAGAGTCACTGCTTTACAGTAAAGAACATTTTGTATAGGTTTATTTTGACACTGTTTACTATTTGAGTAAATTACACCAGAGCTTTAAAGATTAATGGTTCGTGTTGAAACTTTACCTCCACGAGTGAAGGAGATCATGATGTCGGCGACGCCGCTGTAAATGCGTGTGAACCTCAGTGGGGTGACATCAGCCCAGACCTGCAGCGCTTTAGCGATGGCGTTGTCCACCTCGGCCACTGACAGATCAGGAGTGTAGTTCTCGATCCTGAAAGAAAAGGCCAACACATTGAACGTCTTTTTAGTGTGTCTGTTTTTTGTCGCTTTGGTTTAAAAAAGAAAGAAAGAAAGAAAGAAAGAAAGAAAGAAAGAAAGAAAGAAAAGAGCTGTGCTTCATTCCCACACCTGTACGTCAGTCTATTCTTTTTCCATTTTATGTTTCCTGGGGAGGTGGAGTAGGCTGCAACATCAGGGACTCCACAGCGGGGCTTCTTCATCACGTCCAAAGTCTCTGAGTCCAATTTTCCTGTCACCTTGAGTCCAAAAAACTGCTGCATCTCACTCACCTTCAGAGAGAGCTGGCTGACACTACGAAAGTTGCCATGTGCAAACACGTCACCCATGTCGTAGAATTTCCTCAGATACTCCTAGAAGAATTCATATAGTTACATCTCAAGTGTGTTTCTGGATTTATAAAAATCACATACAAACAAAAACACGCAGAAAAATTCAACGTCTTACCTCTGCCATTTCCTCAGCATCCTGTCCGCTGCGTGATGTTGGACTTGAGTGAACAGAAATCACCAAGCCAAAGAGAATGCAAAGCTTGTATGCCTTCATCTTGCAGTTTTCTGTAAGAAACTGTTGCTGTTGGTGTTTTGATCTGTCCTTTATATACACTTGTAGGTTCACGTATTGAGCAACACAGAGGTGTGTCACCAGCACAATTACTCCATGACTCAACATTCGTAACATAGGAAATTGAAGGTTTGACAGCTCTTCTGTTATAAAGTCTTTCAGACTGATAAGAACTTTTATGATTATTGAATTCAATATTAACTTTTAACACTAGTTATAATATTAGTTTTTAATATTAGTAATAAAAGTTATTCATTTTTATGGTACATAAAAAAAAATCATTGTTAGACCCAGGCCGGTCGTGAGAAAAGTCGATTTTGGTGAGGAAAATGTAGGCATTAGTTTTCGCGTTTCAGTCGCGGTTTTTCCTACGAAGATTTTTGCTTTTGCTATTGATCTTGTTTATTTTAGGTCTGGTGTTTACAAATTACTCCCATTTTTCCACAGAAGGGGGAAAGACAAAAAGAAAAGAAAAGAAAAAAAAAGGTTTTGATGCTTTATCTGCTTTATGTGTCTATTTTCTCTAGTTTCTCTGCCTCAGGTTTTGAGTCAATATAACATTTTACATCATTTGAATTATTATTATTATAACTCTTATTTTTCTCATGAAGATGAGATATTGTGAGCATTGTTCATCATTCTAACATTGATTATGAATCTTTGGCCACACAGTCAGTTTTATCATCACTGTACTTCATCACAGCTAAGATCATTATTGAAGAATAAAAATCTCATTATGTTGTCAGTGTAAAAAAACCCCAAAAAAACAACAGTTTACCCAAAGTGTTTAAATTCCACAGACTCCATGCTCAACTGAATGTATTATGCTTCAGTTTAAAAGACTGATTTGGATGTTTCAGACTTGTGTTTGAGGGCTTTCAGGGACTGGAAAAATCCGCTCTTTGAAATGACAGGTTTAAAACTTGCTCCAGGGCACATTTCCAAATCCATGACTGGGATTACACACAGGGCTTGGGAATTCCCTAGACTTGGTTAGGAAATAGACTTTGGACCATGTCCGTGACGTCCGTTGTAACGGTTATGTCCAGTGGGGTGAGAACATTATTCTTCATGTCATTTTTTATTTTTATTTTTTGTCTGATAAGGTTGGTATCTTGAATATGGTACTGTGTTGTTTGGCTAAATGGTCACTAATTGGTGTAAATCTCTCTTCCCCATTCCTGATTGTCTAATTAATGCCATCTGTTGACAGGAACGCTAAAATAGACCTGCTATTCTTTGCTCTGATGATGGCAAGTTCAGCTGATATCAGTAGCAATGGGTTCAGCAACCTTTTTTTTAAAAATTGATTTATTAATTTTTAAAATTCTCCTGGTATGGATAAGCAAAGGTAGACACTTAAATATTCATTAAAAAAAAATAAGAAAGCTTAGGGTTTTACACATGTCCGGGAAGTTTGCTCCTCTCTATAATTTTCTTCTGCTAAGTAAGACTTATATCCGTAGAGAAATCAGATTTTTACAACATTCTGGAGCTCCTCAAACAATCCCAACCTGTCTTTTGTTAAGATGTAGGTTGTGTCTCAGGCCAGAGTGAAATGTGTCTTTTACAAATAAGAGGACAACTGAGCCAATCTTACAAACAAACAAACAAATAAACAAAAACTCTTTAATGTCATTATAAAAGCCATTAAACAAAGCAAGTATATCAATTAAAAAAAAAAAATTAAAAATTGTCTTACGGGGTGGGGGGAGGGGGTTGTTATTATTTTCTTGCATTCAAAAGAAAAGTAAAAACATTTTGAAATGCACCACAAATTCTTAAACTTATTGAGAAACAGGGTTGCTTGAGCTGGTGTTGCGCTCCACAGTAAACAATGCAATGTATTTTGAGTGAAAGACATGAGCACATTTCCTCGATGTCATCAGCGCTGAACAAAACTGGTTTACAGCTGGACTGTGTAGACATACTGTATGATGCAACCATGTGTCTGTGAGCCCACTTTACGCTCCGATGATGAAATGCTTTCAGACATGAAAGATTTCTCCTTTTTAAACATCTCCGTACGGGCTCTGCAGCTCATGTCCTCTATCAGCAGCGAAGCCATGTGTTAGCAGAGAATGTGTTTGTGATCCCTTCTGTCTTTGGATCGTACTCAAACTGGAGATTGCCCACAAAGAAGTAGATTAATCCTATCAAAATACAACAAAGCCAAATCACTTTAGCTTAAACCATCCACCATGACAGACAGAGATATATGATTACAGCCCAACAACCTTACGTTTACGGTTCGCCACCATCACATTTTGTTTGAACATAAGTCATCAAATGATTCATGTCATTTCAAAGCGTTATTCTATCATGGTCTAGTGAGATCAAGTTACCGATCACTATTTCACCAAGTTACTGATCACTACTGCAAAAACAATACGATAGCGTAGTTAGCGTGAAAATACAAAGGGCTGAAAGAGATTCTGTTCAGAGCAGAAATAATCCTTACCATTCTCAATCAGTGCAGCATCAACAGGTGAGGGAACACCAGACCACTGATCCCTGATCAGCTTTGGATAGCCCTCCATCATTTGTCTCTTCTTCTCGTCAAATCTTTTTTTTTTTTTCCAGCAGAAAATACAAATATGTGTACAAGTGATGCATTTGTTGACTGAGTTATTTGTTGACTTGGTCTAACTTTCTGCTAGACCATTTCAATATATCAGCACATATCATTTCATATGGTCTTAATTACATTCAACTATACCCTAACTATGTCCATTTGAATATTTGAAAATGATAAGTTCATCACCCTGTCAGAGTTATTAGAAATGAGTACGAATGAATCAGTGCATTAGACAAAAAAGAGGCACCTCCAATACTCCGTTCCAGTGAAGAAAACTGTGACCTCTGTCTCAGGGAAGTGAACAGCAGCATCTACTTTTCGCACCCTGGATGGGAAGCCAAAGTCGGAGATGTTCTTTGGCCGACCATTCATCAGCTCCAAACCTTTCATTTCCCAGTACTGTACATCTGGAAAGGAGAGAGACAAGTTAACCTGTTTTAAGGTAACATGGGAACTGTTCTTTTTGTTTCGCACACTCATCCGTGTTCCATAGACCTTAGAATTTTTCTTTGTGTTCTACAGACTCTTCTACTGTGAGATATCATGACCATGTTCAGGCATAGCTTTGTTGTTCCTAACCTTTGAAAAACAACAAGGTGTGCATCGCTATGTTCTCATAAGCTGCATCAATAAATGACGGAACATCAGTCCACAGACTTGTTATCAGGGTTGTCTTTATTTCATCGAAATTGGGATGGACTCGCCACATGAATCTGCAAAAACAGAAATGTTGTACATCAGTTACATAAGTCTTGTTGTTCTTTCTCGATTCATTTAAATAAAAACAACCAGTGGTTCACAACCACAGTATAATATTCATGTCATGTTTCCTGACATGCCACTTCTCTGTCAAAAAAAAAAATATGTTTATCAACAAAAACATGTTTCTACTCATACACAAACTCAAATAGACCAAAGTCAAAGACCATTGTAGAGTAAAGAGTTTCCCATAATGCAACACATTGAGCAACACTTTTCAATGGAAGAATACTGAGTGTGTGTGTGTGTGTGTGTGTGTGTGTGTGTGTGTGTGTGTGTGTGTGTGCGTGCGTGCGTGTGCGTGTGCGTGTGTGTGTGGGGGGGGGGGGGGGGTGTGTGTGCTCTGAGGTAGCCACATTAAAATGTTAAGTTTAACTCAAGTTGTGTGGCTAACTGATAACTTCTGGTTTGTGGGAAATCCACAGGGTGACACACAATTGGCTGTGCTTGTCAAACACTACGTGTCAGGCATTTCCTGCAGGCCACCCAGACCGATTGATATGGATTGGAGCTCTGTCTACACTGTTCTGAAGCACTTGAATTAGTCATTGCCTCCAATATTACAGCAGTAATATTTCCTGTTAATGCTAACGTGGATTAATTTGCCGATAGGGTTAACTAAGTCACTGTTGTTCTGACACTAAAAAAGACTCTGTGGCATAAGGTCCAGATATGTTCACCACATTAGAAACAGCAGCGTTTAGAGGAGAACCTAGCAGGTCCACACGACGGAGAGGAACACACCAAAGCGGAGATACTAAAGTTGACCTGATATCATAACTACATGTACAATTGTGAAAAGTACCTTTGATTACACCTGCTGATAGGACTACCCTACCTGCTGATGGGACTACCGTACCTGCTGATGGGACTACCCTACCTGCTGATAGGACTACCCTACCTGCTGATGGGACTACCCTACCTGCTGATGGGACTACCGTACCTGCTGATGGGACTACCGTACCTGTCTTTAAAGAAGACAATCTCTCGTTGCATCCGTGTTACAGCGTCAAACGATAGGTCAGGATCACACTTGCCTGGCGTCTTTAGCGGAGCTCTTATCAAGCTGAAGTTTGGATGAATATCTAATTAGGGTAATGGAGGCACAGTAAAATAATCGTAAAAGATGTGTATTCATGGAAAAAAAATTGTGCTGAATACTGACTTGCTGAATATTAAAGTAAGAAAAATATACGCTGGAAACATATCATCAGTAAAAGGCAAGATGTGACATACCATACATTTCTTGGATGTCTTGAACATCTTGGAAAGATAGTTGAAATTCAGCCTCTGTGACAAAATTATAGGCTGGAAACATAACTGCTCCAGGATCGGAGGAGTGTGCAAGGCCAAGGGCATGTCCAAACTCATGTGCTGCTACAGCAAATAAGTTAAATCCTTTAGGGGGGGGAGGAAGCAAAAATGTACTGAAATATCACAGTTTGTCTTTGACACTACTTATACAATGCACAAACATCTGACTGTATTCTTACAAACCGTAGTCTCTCAAAGAACTGATCAAACCATATCTGTAACATACCTTGGAGACCTCTTGGACAATTATTATCCTTGTTATAATGAACGTTAAATTTTAAACGCACGTCAAAATTATCATCCACATTTCACCTGTGGTGTTAGCTGTCCATTCTTCCTCAGCATCAAAGTGCACGTCGCCACCAATGTCAGGCCCGGGGAGGAACGCATGTGCCAGAATACCCCCTTCTCCATCAAACGGGGAACCATCCCCGTGGTCTGCAACGTATGTATGGTGTTAACAAACTATTCGCTTCGCCACATTTTCTGAGATTAAAGCAGACAATGCTCCAGTGGTTTTTGATGTTTCAGTAATGTGTAATCCATTTTTATGTGTTTATTCATCCTCAGATGAAGACCTTCTAATTATAGCATTTAATTAATGACGCATGGAGCTTGGCACTCATGAATTCTTTAGACCTGTTCTGAAATTAATTTTGAAGAACTAGTCTAAGAGGCATTCTGGAGCTCACACCCCTATTATTGAAGGAGATGAAAATGTCGACCTCCCTCTTGGACCTGTGCCGAAATTTGATAGGTGCCACTTGCGCCCAGAGTTTCCACGCTTCCCTGAAGGCTCTTCTGACATGGGAGGCTTTCATCTTATTACTGTACCTAGTTATCCTGTGCACAAACATAAATGAGGCAGGTTGAACACAGACAAAAATCATGATAGGATCGACACTTCAAGGTGCACAGAGCCTTCACCTGTACGTCAGGTTCCTCTTCTTCCATCTCATGGTCTCTCCAAATGACTCAGCATCAGAGAGACCACAACGGGGCCTTCTCATGGCTGCTATTGTTTCCGGGGTGAGCTCACCATTCTCTGGCAAGCCAAAGAAGTGCTGCATTTCTCCCACCTTGGCTGTGAACGTATCAGAAACTTCTGTCCGCCTCTGCCGTCCAGTCTGGGGCTTAAGGCCGTAGAACTTCGTCAAATAGCCCTGAAACAAGAGTATGTGTCGTTCAGTTACTGGACTGAGAGTCTGACTCCGTGGATAGATACCTGAAGCTGGAACGCGCCATGCCGATGACAGTTGTTGGGGTATTGTATTCATAACGTCAGTGATTATCTGAAGCAGTCACAGAAAATCTTTACTAAGGTACAAAGACAGTCTTCATCAGCAGTCAACACAGAGCCTACAAAGTTTGAGCCTATGGAACATTGTCTCAGTGATGTACTGAAACCACACACAGACCTTGAGGTAGTTCTTGGCACTCGCTTTCATGTACTAAGATGTGTTGATTTAAGCTTATTCGATTTGCTCTTTTCTAAGCTGCTTTGGACAAAAGCATCTTCCAGATGACCAAACACAAATGTAAATGTAAACATAAATATACTTCAAGGCTTTTGACACTTCAAGGCTTTTTCAGCCAGGAAACGACAGTAATCTGTTCAAACCCATCTTCAGCATTTCAGGAAGTGGCCTACAGACAACAACAACAACAACAAAAAAGGCATTTTCTTCAGATTTGATGAGACCTTTGTCCCGTCTCTGGTCCATGTTTTGTTTTTTTGGCGCATATCTTACAAGTTTGGGATTATTTTTCTCTGTCACAGGCAGATCTTTATGCTGAAAGAGTTTTCTCATTCATAGATCTATTTACTTAAGTTTGATCTGTACTTAAGATTCTTCCAGCAAAGAAAAGTGAGTAAAGAATCTGCCCTACCACAGAACAGAGATATAACTCTGCGTATCGTAGGAATTCTGTCCTGATCTTAAAAACAAGTTGGCAGAAGTTAGCTGCATGGGCTAATCATCACCTACAAAGGGATAGCTTAGCATTCTTTTTTTTATTTTCCAGCAAATTAAAATGTTAAACTTTCATTTTTATGACACCTGTAGATTTGTTGTACTATTTCACAGAAGAAGAAAGAAAACAAATCCTCTTCAGTGAACGCCAACACTGAAAAAGTCATACTGAACGCACTAAACTTGAGTTGTAAACCAGGGTGAGTCTGGTTCCTCTTGTGAATTTCTTTTTAAATCTGACAAAACCAGATTGGTTTGTATAATTACTGTATTTTGTTTTTTCACATCACTGACTCATCTGCAGTCATTTCCTATTGTTAAGTATTTGCAATCAAGGACATAGTGACAGCCACTCTGCAAGTCTTGCAGGCAGATGCTGAAACTCACTTTTGTGCAATGTAAAGGAAATGCTGTATCTTAATTTCCTCAATTTGAAATGTAACACACATAAATATGTGTGTGGGTGTGTGTGTTTGTGTGTGTTTGCTGCCTCAACAAATACAGATACAAATACTGTACAAATATTAGGCTCCCTGCATATCCCTAATATTCATTTCTAATGTTATTAATGTTATTATTTATAATAATAATAATAATAATAATTTTGGATGCTTTTAGCCTGAAGAGCGTTTGGACCTTTTAATGCGGTACATGACACACAGAAATGTATTTGTGTACAATGTTTTTCTTTTATTGCAGAATCAATGGGATCTACACATCCTGTTGATCTTCACATCTGCACTTCCACAAACACACACACGCACATATATATACTGTGTGTGTGTGTGTGTGTGTGGGTGTGTGTGTGTGTGTGTGTATATATATATATATTTATATATATTAGGGATGTGCACAGAGCCCAGTATTTTTACACTATTTGCATCATTATTTGTTGAGGAAGCAAAATTATTTGTATTTGAATTCAAATAAAAGGGGAAACGGCGTAACAATCCTGTTTTTGTTTTTATTACATTTCTAATTTCAGGATATTAGAGTGTTAATATAAGCGTACTTCAATAAACTATTATAATAATTATGAACACTTAAATGTAATATTGGTTTATGGTTTTCATAAACCCAGCAACAAACATATATAAACAAGTATAACCATAAAAATCATTGAATAAAAATCACGAAAATCAAATCATTTTAAACCTAACATTCAGTTCCTAATCCACACTCAAACCAATAAACTAAACTCTACACGAATAAATGCCTATGTGAACATTGTGAACCCTGTCACCACCCACACAAATTGGAGAACGCTGAACAGACAAAAAAAACCCATTACAAATAAAAACGGTTCTCTCTGCTACCTTATGCCAAGAACTAAGCCTTAATTAACCCCTGACCGCGAGATCGGGCAGAACACAGGTTTGTTCTATATATAGTTATCGACGGTAGGTGATTTGTTATTTTTTAACAGGGGGGAATGCCCAATGGTCACCGACATTTCTCTATAGTGTAGATAGGGCGATGCGTTTTGGTCCTTTTGCTATCAAGAGGGATGGCATCCCCCCTCATCCCCCTACAGATCGCCTACTGGTGGTCGATACTATTATAAACTGAAAGACACGGCCTAAAGTAGCGCTCTATTTCTCCAGTGTGATATCTGCAACCGTATGACTCACAGGCTGACTGAGCAGTGAGGACAGCGTGTAGGTGAACTAGCAAGTAACTATACTGCTAGAACTAACGTAGACTAATCTTCTCCCGGTCAAACCAACTCCGCTTCGCATATTGCAGGTCCAACAGGAAAACAAAAGACACGTAACGTTATAATGGACTACCCTCAGGAAATCTGTTAAGGTAAAAAATAAAACTTAATCAAAACAAAATAGTTGCGTAGCAATTTGCTACGGTTTCCCCATATCTTAAATCAGGCTACACTTTCCTCTCCCCTATTGCCCTCTTGTCAGGTCAGCGCAAACAGACGGCACACAAATACTCACCGCGCTCACAGTTATGAGGAACACCAACTATTTGACTTGTTTTTCTTTTTTTTCCCCGAAAAAAAACGTATTTTTACAATATTAGTACGACATAAGTATTCCTAAAAATCCAATATTTCTACTTTGTACTGAATACTGTATTCGGATACAGTATTTCCATCAACACAGGTGCAACAACAGCTACAACAAAGACAAGCTGTGGAACAGAATAAACTTAACTGATAAATAAGAAAAACATATGCTTACTGACACATAACTCACCTGTTTACTTCAGACACCAGATTGTCTTTATAATGGATTCTGCAAGTCAGTTCAGAATCAAACAGCCAGTGCAAAACTTTGTCGTTTCGATCTCATTGGGGAAAGTAATGCTAATTCAAAAGGTGATCTGAGGGTATTTAAGACAGAGGTTCTTCATATAAAATCATGGAACATACTCGCTACAACAAGCAATGCACGGAAATTTAGACTTTAAATCTGACATTCCGTTGACCCCAATTTTGGCACAGGTTCCATGAATACAAAGTAACCAGCTCTGGCACAAAAAAGTATGAAACACCTACAGAAGAATAAAATCCTTCGTAAAATCCTTCGTCGGTTCATTGTTTTCATATACATAAAGAATGAATCACCCATTCCTGGCCCTGTGTATCCCTGAGCAAACTGAGCTCTGAGCAAAACTATGCGTTTCTAGTCTCTGCTCTTTGCATGGTGAGTCGTCTTCAATGCAACGTCAAAGTTCATATCAGATAAGCGAGTTGCATGTTTTGGGTTACACGCACCTGTGCAAACTCCAGGTCAGCATCACTTACATGTCCTCTGTGTTGCACTGGACAAGCTAGGAATACTCCAGACCAAACTACAGTCAAGAGGCTCAACCAAAGTATCCCCATGCCAGATGTCCAGTTTCTTCTGCAAAACAAGAGCTTCACACAATGACTTTCCATCTTAAATAGGGAGTTCAAAACCACCTGGAACACTGTGTTAATTATATGCACGCTCAGGTTCTGACAGGTAGCACTCTGTGCATTCGCACATATTGTGGTTTGTTTTTCATATACTTCAGAGGGAGAAAAAGATATGTTGTAAACGTCTGCCGTACTACACAACACCAAGTAGTAATTATTGGTTAATTTGAATAAAAGTCTGGCATTCCATGAAGGTATGGAGCATTGAAAATCTTTACTGTGAAGTAATAGATCATATTTTAACAATAGCCTGAGGCCAAACTTTGTGTTCTCAGCCTGGAGCCATTGTGGCTGACTTCTTCAAACGTTCAATTTACCTGAAGGTCCAACACAACGTATTTTGAACGCTTAGTGACTTGTATTCAAACACTAACAACTGCTTCAGAGAGAAAAAGTGTTTCAAAATAATGTGGACTGAGCTCTGGTCCAAGTCTCTCGCTCTGGGTGGCCTACAGGAAATGCTGACTGCTTCAGACCACAATTTGTCTATTCATTTCTTAATTTCTTTTCTTCTTAACTGTGTTATATCTGCTTCATGTTCGAACCCATAATATGCCTTCATTAAGTGTGTGGTAGTGTAATGCCTTACAGCCACTGCTGTTCCATTGTGGTGTCCCACAAAGCAGAGTTTCTCAGTTAGCCAGATAACTTGAGCCAAACTTAAATGATATGATGATCTGAATACCTCCTCCCCCCACAGAACTCTTCTATTTGAAAAATGTTGCTCCTTATGTGGCATTGCAGGACATTTTGTTCAGTTGTAGCTGCTGACTGTTATTATTTGTAATAATGATGACGATAATGATAATAATAATAATAATAATCATCATCATCATCATTTTGGATGTTTTAGCCTGAAGAGCATTTCATACCTTTTAATGCTGTACATGACACACAGAAATGTATTTGTGAACAATGTTTTTCTTTTATTGTAGAATCAATAGGATCTACACATCCTATTGATCTTCACGTCTGCACTTCCACAAACACACACACGCAAACACGTTTCTCAGGAATAGAAGCACCAGAGCATGTCATATCTGTTCTGGCTATACTTGACTGTGCTCTTATATCCTTGTAAAATTTTTATAATTTTTTTATTTGTTTATATACCATTGTCTGGATTAGCTTTAGTGTACATTGCCAAATGCTTTTTTATCTTCAACAGAGGTTAAACATTAATGCAAAACATAATTGCCCCCCCCCCCCCGCCCAGAACAAGGCAGGAAAGTTCTGCCATGCATTGTTCTGGCTCTGGTCCTTGATAAGTTAGATTTTATTAATGAAATGACAGATACAAAAGGTCTGGGGTTGCTTAGACGCTGATAAATCAGACGAATGACATAAGAATGACTGAGAGGCATAAAAAAAAAAAGAAAAAAAGAAACGAATGACTCACACTGTACACAGAGAGCATAATTAAGCCTAACCTGTGGTTCCCTACTGCATGCCTGCAGAGGGATTTTGTTGTCCAAGACACAATACCAGTTTCGAAATTTGCTCCTCAAGAAACTTTTTTAATCGTCTCCATGTGGGAGAGTCTGACCCTGTTAGTTCAGCCCAGAGTTTTCCCAGTACAAACTGAACCGAACCAAACCACTAAGTTCTGAAGATTCTCGAGAATTTGGTCCTCTCATATTTTCAGTTTGAATCTGAACCTCCTCACAGACGTCAAGGACAGTTGAATGTTGAAGACTGTGTTGTGTTCACACAATTAAATACCTTAAGATAATTTCAGATCAAAGAAACTGTTTTGTTCACTGAGACGGTATTTCTGAATGAAATATAACGTGTAATGAATGCTTGCCAGCAGGTAATTACAAGAAGGCATGGCGTGAGATCATCGAGGATTCCCCTCCCCCCCTGACAGATCAGTGAATGGCTGTCATATAGTGTGACACATCTCAGAGTCTAGACAGAAACATGATCTGCTTGAGGTTCTACCATTTTTTTAATTTTCTTTTTGATGTCACGTAGTCGCCTGCTGATTGACTTTGATTATTGTCCCAACGCAGACATCTGACAGAAGCACTTTATGTCGAAATTGCTCAAGGGCGTGATTTACGACAACGCAGGGGGACTTTTCACAGATTGGTCATCACTCAAACTCATTCCAGTGTATACTAACCAGATGTAGTCTTCATAAATGCTATTTCTCAACCATATCAACAAATGTGGCTGAAATTTTACAGCGAGAACTTCAGAGACCGTGAAGCGTTCTACTGTACAAATCTTTGCTTTTAGTCAAGAGACAATGCCTTTGAAGAGGCTGTTATTGCTCATGAATGATGATCCTGCTGATATTTGTTATGTGGAGTAAAATGGGACCCAAGGCTTCATGACTGAATGCTTCAGCAATTGTTTGTCATTGTTTGTTAACTGAGTTAATTAAACATACCCTTTGACCCTTACACCCTGAGCCTGTTACAGTAGCCTCATCGTTGGGTTTAGGTTTGGCAATATTGATCTTCATTGACTCAAGTAAATGACATATGAGGTGTAAACGTGGAAAATTTCTCATAAAACTGAAATGCCAGTGTCTAAAAGAGCCTGACTGATCACTGCAATCTAGTGTCCCTGTTTGAGACACAGTTCCCTGTGCTCACTGCGAGGGGAAAAACAGTTTGGCTCAACTAGGTCCACTGAAATCACACTCCTTCTGACTTACATGTCCATTTCAGTTTTAAAGGAATGACGTAACCCTGATTGTGTCGAAACAGTCGGTTTAATCCTAGGATATTGTGTCATTTTCTACATCTGAAGGAGTCATTGTGTTGTGGAGTCCATCTGCAGCCTGCGACTGGAATAAGACCAACGTTTCTACAACGTAAACTGCAGGTGTATTTGTCAGTATTGCTTTTCTGAGAGTTGTATGCGATGATGTCTTTCATGAAACAGTAAATAATACACTGTAGTAATAAACACCTGTTCACCACATGCTCATAAGCGTAAGCATAATGAATGCGAGAAGGTACAGGTCACCTGGGGGCTTATGCAGGTGTAACTGAATTGTAATCATACATATCCAAGAAGGGTTAAGTCCAGGGCAACTGGACTTGGTTGTAGATTCGTGAAGACATTTAACCTCTCATCCAAGAGCCTTCTTCAGTTCTGACTGACTGGTGGGGAGTCCCAGGTATTTGACCTCTCTGAGGTCATAGTCAAGGCCATTATGTCACTGGTTGTTAGTTCTCCGGTTTATTGTAAAGACAGTCGTTAGAGTGTCGTTACAACAAACACTCCACAACCACCACTCGACAAAAACTCTAACGACTGTCAGCTTAATCGTGAGTAGTAAGACAGACAGAAGGATAGATGGATAGACAGACAGATAGATAGATATGTGTATATACATACCATAACTCTGTCTGTCTATGTCTTTATGAGGTTTATTTTTTTGCATTCCTCAATTAAAGCTGTCCTTCCTCTTTCAGAATCTCAGAAGTCAAGGAATCATTTTACCTTAAAAATTATTTTTTTGATCACTTTTATTATTTTCATTAAAAGTTAATGAAAGTCATACAGGCATTAGTAAATTGCATAAACTTTTAATTACTCAAAATTGTTATGAAATATTAAACATGTATTCACAAAACACATGACTTTACAAAACAAAAGATAAAACCATGCCTTGGCAGAAATGCGTGCTGGGACTACAACACAATAAAATGCTAGACTTTCAGCAGGTGACATTCCCCCTATGAAAAAAAAAATGCAGGAGAATATAATTAGTGCCTTTTACTAAAATTCTCTTACACCTCCGGCCTTGCGAGCCAATCCACCCATCACCGTGCGTGCACAGGCACCGGTGCGACTGGCTTATTTCAGTTTAGCGTTCTTCTTTTGTCATTCCAAGGGCTTCACATTGAGGTTTACTTGTCTCGTGTCTAATATTTGACCACTGGATAATGTCAGAGTAAACTTCACATCATTCGTTTGAATCGATAAAATAGAACATCAAGGCAACATGGAATTACACACACACACACACACACACACACACAATAAACTAAGGCAACGGCAGCATTAGCAAAGTCATCTACAAACGATGTCTTCCATACAGCAACACATCAGCCACTAACACACAGACACAAGGTAGTACCATTTTAGTATTGTCTTTCCTTAATTGTGCTTCATACATTGGCATTTCTTTTTATATGACCTCAGTCTCATTGAACACCCTGGTAACGTCAAACAAAACAAAACAAAACAATGGCCAATTACACACCTACATAAACATACAATCACATATACATATATATATATATATATATATATATGTGTGTGTGTGTGTGTGTGTGTGTGTGTGTATATATATATATATGTATGTATGTATGTATGTGTGTGTGTGCGTGTGAATATGTGACACACTTTTGTTCAGACACATAACAGACACATTTTACGCAGTCCAATGGCAGTTCAAGTACTCCACATGTGAGTCACTGAGGTAAGAAGAGGGGTTTTTGTGTAGATGGTTTTCCCTACACAAGTGTTGTGTATGCATAGCCCCTGAAAGCTCTCTGCTCTCATCTCTAAAATAAATATTGCTCCCATTTAAGAAACCATGAATCAGTTAGTTGAGAATGAATGATAAAACAACAATCCTTCAACAAAAAACAAAAAAAATGGAAATCAATACTGCAGAGGGAAGCAAAGCAATGCAGTCATTTGAGTGCAATTATTGAACATTGCTCAGATACGTGTTTTCCCTGTTACATTGTCCAGTTTTAGTCCTAATGCATAAATACAAGAACAGTAGAACAGTTTAAGGTCCAGTTTGTTTCATAGCCGTTCTGGGATGTAGGTATGGTACATACACTGTCAGCTACGAGTTAGGTCAGCTATCTCTAAAGTGTATGACCAGAGAGAACCGTGAACAAGGAACCTTTAGTTTGAGATGATAGTTGTGGACTCCCAGGTCCCCTGACCACTAAGTCAATGGAGATAGTTAAAGAAAGATATCTTATATTAACAAGGAACACACTGTCAGTTATCTGTTGAGTTTTAGAGACCACAGTACAATATTAATGTAACAAAGACCAAACTCCTCTGGCTTCTTCTTTATCCATCCACCGGTTAGGGACATTGGGAAGAGTCTGAGAATCTCAGCACTGTCACATCTGGCACTGATAAAAAAAAAACAAACAGAAAGCTGGGGACATGCCAGCATTACTCAACGCTAAAAAAACCAAAACATAACCTTCATCACAATCATACTCCAGGTAATTCCTCTCAGACCATCAATTCTCTTCACAAATGACTCTAAAATGCCCATTGCTGAACACCGTGTACAGGACAAACAAGGGGATAATAAAGGTAGTCATAATAAATCAATAACATGTTCATTTTAAAATCCTGAAATGAATCACAAGCCTATGGCACTTACATACTTAAATATATATTTAAAACAAACAAACAAACAAACCAACAAACCCCACAACTACAGCGTTTGTTTAGTTCCTCAAACAACTCTATCTATGCCGTTTCTGCTTTCTGTTATGCCTGTAATGATAAAGGCCACTCCATATCAATCTAAAAGAGTACTGTACCGGTCCGATTACTACGCAAGTTGGCAAATACAACTGAATTCTGCATGCTGACCAGTGCACTGGCTCACCGTGCTGCTGTTCACGTCTAATGACCTCAGGAGTTATTGAGGAGCTTTATTTTTTGATCTGTCCATATTATCGCCTAAATGCTAACCAAATTCTGAATCCAGTCACCAAAAAAAAGAAAAGAAAAAAAAAAGAAAGAAAATCAAGGCACATTACACATCTTCATTGCCATTCCCATCATTCTAGAGCTCAGCTTGCTACCAAAACAGTTGGTAATGTCCAATTCTACTGACAATATTTTGCTATCAGTCAATAACTTTTCAAGGTTATTTCCATGTGCTTAGCAACCGACACAAAATATGCCAACTCTCTTCTGAAAATAACACCAGCGTATGGACGCATAGAAACTGTATCTTCTAAGTGAAAACAAGAAATACATTCAATTCAAACAAAGCACCTTCAGATATAGTATGATCAAAACTGCATGTTAATGTTAATGGTAAAAACTGACATTATGGTCAGCTAATGATAATTACGATTAGCGCTGTTAGTGTCCTTTGTCACAAGTGACATCTAATTGTCCATTTGTCTTAGAAGAGGACATATCATTCCAATTTAAGAGTATTTTTTCAGTCAGTCATACCTTCCTTCTTTCCAGGAAAAAAAAAGTCCAATTAAAGGCTATGATGTATTTATTAAGTGCATATATGTCTTTAAATTCTAAAGTAGCTAACGTAACGAGCCTAAAAATGACCATGACCAGAATGCCAGCAATTTACCACAACGATATTCTGTTCCGTTCATCAGAAAGAGAACAACTTCATTTTCACGATAACTCTCTTAACACTAGGCTTGGTAAAATAAAGGGGGGGGGGGTGAGGGGGGGTGCAGAAGACGACGTTGCAGCAGCGGGCGAAAGCCGAACCTCCAGCAATCGTTTGCTTCCTGATGTCATCGGAACAGGTTTGGTCTGATCTCTCGGCGAAAACCGCTGGATGGCCACCATCGTTTACTCCAGCTCTCATCCGGGTCTTGTCCTCTCAACTCGTCTTCTGAGATTCAATGTGCATCACAGGCCAAACTCCGCATACAAACTAAACACATCAAATGTTTGTTAAGGCGGTTCAAGCTCGTTAAGTATGAGAAGCATATTTTTACCATAGTCTGAGCAGCGTTTCCCTGCACTGCTCCAGAGGGCCCGGACGTTGGTACATATCAGATGTCTCCCTGTTTTTACACACCAGATCTATAGTGTTCTGATAGTTACAGATGAGATGAATCTGGTCTGTTAGTGATTCAGTCTAACATGGGTAGTGGTGCGCTTTGGGCCCCCTGAAGCAAGACTGGGAAACTCTGATGTTAAAAAGGAAGTGAAATTAAAAAATGAGAAACTTGCCTTGACTTTTGGTCTGTGTTTGAGGTAGGTAGACCGAATCTGGAGGCTGAGGGAGAAAATCACATGGGGAAACTGACATGGTCAGCAGAGCTGAAATGGTCATCACTGATGATGCACAGACACCTGACCGTGACTTTGTCTTTGCTCCAGTTCTGTGACCCCTGACCTGCACTTCCCGTAATGCTCAAATAAATTAGATTGGTAAGCACATGATATACATACATACATTTAGTAAAATAAATAATATTTTCAATTAAAATTACACATCTTTGATCAATTTCAAGTCTGGAAAGGCAGCCATTGTAAAGGGTTAGGGTTAGGATTTGTTGAAAGTACATCACTTTTGGCCGTTATTATTGCAGACTATATGGAAGAATAAGGTGATGATCATGGACAAGCCTTCTAAATGATCTGTTTTGAGACCTTGTTTCAATTCCTAGGTGGATGAAACCGATTTTTGGCCAAAACCTCTTAGCATTTGAGAGACTTGTGTCATCTGCCCAAGACTAAATACTTTTGTATGCTTTGTACCCCCTCTAATGGAGCTGGTAAGTACTGCACCCAGACTGAAGCCATACCCTCGCACACCGTTAGAGGCACAATCCAGGTGGGTGCAGACACTGGTGTTCAGTTGGACTGTGTGTGGTGCATGGTATAGGTGTTTGGTTTTTTTTTTAAACACTGATTTTGGAAGAGAGCATACTGAACTTTGAAAGGCCTTTTTAATATTCTCTCCCTTTTTTTTTTTAATGCGATGGACTTTGAAAAAATGTCAAACCTGATTTTTGTTTGAAGTCTCTGAGCTCTGAAGGCGAATGGATTCTTTAATGGTTCCATCACTGTTTTGCCCTATTATACTATGTAATACAAAGTTTCCATTCTCACTGTATTTGACTGACAAGTACCTGACCATTGACATTACAAGAAATGAACAGGGACTGTCTGACGGTATCACACTCTCACACGGCTGATCTCTGATTCCCCGCTGCTTATGTCTGACTGGACTCTGTGACCTGTTAACACCTGAGGAGCTACTTCATCACAGAAAAAAAAAACTGCAGCTGTTTGATCACAGAATGTCTCAATAATAGTGCTGTTTTTCATTAACATCTGGCTCCTGTGTTGCCTCCACGTGTTCTACTGTTCTAACCGCAACATTCATTTAAATGAAAGTGAATCACAACTAAACCTCTGTCTCATCCCCGCCGCTCGTTTCAATGGGGCTAATGGGAAAATGACAGTGTGTAATACCTAAAGAGGATGTGGAGATAGGAGCCCAGGCCTGTCAGAATGTGCCACCAGGCGTGGAACTGTGTCACCGCTCCAACAACAGGGGGCAGTCTCTGCCGTGTGGCTCTGAAAGATTCAGGGAAAGAGAGAAAGAGGGGGCAGATTTCAGATAACGCTACAAAACAACATTAACAGTAGAATTTATGATTTATCACTCCTCATATGCAGGGAGGGAGGGGATCATCCTTTCTCGGTTTCATACATTTTGTTTTATGGGGTTTTTTTTTTTGGCAAGTTGTACATAAATCATTCTGATTTGGACGAATGCGTTACAAAAATGACAGTTTACCTCAGAGAATCGCATAGAAGATTGTCAATGTTCCACAGTACGAATCCTAACAGAAAGACGCTTAATGATGTGTAACATAGCGGTCTGAGCCAGGGGTACACCCTACAGGACAGAAAGAAACCATATTTAAAAAGAACCTCGCAAGAACCTCCGTCACGCGGTAAGGGCAGCAGAAACATAATGATAGTCACTGCAAAATCATCGTGATGCAATGTATGTGCTGAAATGAGGAGAGACGACACTCACCACGTAACTATAAAGACAGATCGCATTACCAAACAGCCCACGAGTACTCCATACATGACCTGTAAATAACATTATTTATAAACACAAACCTGTTTCACACAGTCATACATGTTTTTAGAGGAGAGGCTTGTCAGGTTTTTCTTTATCTGTCAGCACTGGGTAATGTCTGTTTGTCTGTACATTGTTAATAGACTTTGGACTACTATGTCAATGCAAAAGTTATCGCAACAATAAAATGTTTGCAGTAAATTTCCTATAGGGGGCACTGTTCTCAGAGCATACACCACTGCAGTCCAGACTGTAGAGATGAATGCTGGTTGAACTGCTGTCTAAACACTGCAGACCTGCAGCCCTTGTGAACCAGGCTGAATGAAAATTATTTTAAAAATACCATCATACTTAGACAGTTTTAATTATCTTCCATAACTGAGGAAACACAGGCGTCACTGAATTCTCCTTTCCTGAATCTTTTGTATTGGCTTTACTCCCTCTCCCTCTCTAGAAATCTCTTTCCAGAAGCAGTTTCTCCACATATCTAATGCACATAAATATATTTAAAATCCACTATTTTTCCAGACCCCAGCAGCCAGGAGAGCATTCAACATAAAAACAAAATCTAGAATCTCGGAGTAAAAACATGCGCAGTATCAAAGATGGCACAGTATCTCTTATTTCCTCTGCAATTTCTCAGCTAGCTGTGTGTGTGTGGCCTCTGTGTGATCTTTTTTTCACAGTGCACTGAACAGACAGAATCATGTGTACTACAACGTGACTGCAATCAAAAGTTCTTGTAACATAAGAATAATTATTGTCCTACCTGATGAAAGACCGGTTCTTTCCAAAGCAAGTATACCTAGAAATAAACCGAAATGAGAGAGAGCATTAAAATCTATATATCTCACTGTGTGTGTGTGTGTGTGTGTGTGTGTGTGTATTTTCTCCTTTTTCAGCATTGTTGATATTAAATTTAGTCTTGACAAAAAGAAGGAACTTACCACACTGACTGAAATACTGAAGATCAGCAACAGGGTGATTGGAAAATAATGAATGACATTTTCCTGCTTGAAGCATTCATATCTGCAATACCACACACAATTAATGCACTTACAATTCATCCATTCTCATACAGAAAATCACATTCAAAATTTTGTTGCAGTTTAAAAACTGTGCTATTAATATTGACCTCCTCAACAGATTAAAAAAATATGTACATTAATAAAGCAATCAATAAACAACATACTGGGAAAGCCAAATAACTGTATGTTTGTAGCTGTCACAGAGGCTTAGGAGCATTCAGGCATACACAGTAGTGTATTTCATAACATAGTACTCATAATAATAAGTATGTACGTGACATGTAAAAACCTGTTCATATGGAACAATACATTTAATGACAGTTATTTAAGACTACTGTTGACCCTCTCTGCTCTGAACAACCAGGACCCACAGTTAGTGCTCTTGTGGGTTTTTTTTTTTATTAGCTAATTCCACTCATTTCCATCGGATCTTGTTCATTATTTTTATTTACAAAAAAGTATGCTATAGCTCGGCTCAGTCGGGGGGGTGGGATAAATCTTTTGCCACGTTGTTTGTTTTTGTTTTTGTATTGGCCGCGCTAAATTAGCACACTGTTTGTTTTTGTTTTGGTTTTGACCACGTCAAAACAAACAGTACTTACAGACAGTAGACGAAGACACAGCAGCTGTAGATCATTGGCAACTCATCTAGTAACTAGAAACAAAGGACAAGACAAAAGGGAAGATGAGAACAAAGTCTTTGAGATGCAAACTTTGCGCATTTCGGCCTATTCATGCTAGCGGCAGGTCTTCCTGTTTACACTGAGGGAGAGAGAGACACGGGCTCTTACCTGCATCTCATACAGCAACGTCATGTGGAAGCACCAAGATCCCACGCCAACAGCTATGTCAATAACCACGCCATGAAACAACAGAGACAGTTTATCAGCACGTTATAGACACACATGACTGTGCAGCACTATCCCAACAACCTTTTCTTACACAATGGACAAGCCGCCATTCCTTTTAAGTGTTAAAGCACAATTTTACTATCACATCACATCGCGTAGAACTGAGTAATGGACTTACCTGCTAGTCCCAAAAACGCACACACGTAACGGAACTCAAGCCTGTCTTTAAAGGTGTGGATAGCGCCGCAGATGGGCGGAAGGATCATAATCAGGTTACTGACTGTGTTCCCTACAGGAGACAAACATTGTGTTTAGAAACATTGGGTGAATAAAACCACACAGTAGGAGCACTTCTTGTAAGAGTGCTGGAGCTCACTGCTAAAATAGTATTTGTGATAATGTGTTATGTGGACATTTCATTTTATTTGGGGGGGGGGGGGGGGGGGGGGGGGGTGTCTGGGTTTTAGGAAATGTAATAAACCCATACTTCCATCAGAACAAAAGAACAAAAACGTGTTTAATTTATTATGCCACTCCCATGACAGCACATACAGCCGTTAGTCATGTCGTTTTAGTAGTGTTGAAAATTGAGACGTGTCACACAGAGGCGTCCACTTCACAATGTGCTTTGTCAGCACAAAACTGTCCTTTGTTTCAGAACTCGTATGTAAGGCTGGAGTTTACTGAGCATAGCAGATTCCCACCCTAATTTCAGCTCATCTTCGGGGAGGCAACTAAGCTACACGTGCAGTCGAAAGCCGGCAAAAAAACGGCACTTCACTAGCCTTTCTCATTTCAATTTATGGCTCGTTTAGGACTCTTCACTAAGTGTCGCGCCAACCCAGAAAATTCCCGGTACATATATTACACGTGTGCACAAGCGTTACTTAAAACACTGTTATGGCCAGCACTGGTCGGACACTGGGTATCAACGTCTTTAGTAACATTTACACATCCTCACTTCTAAGCGTTAGACAATATTTTAGTCTTCCACAAAATAATGACAGCTATAATGACACACTGTATCGTACAAGTAGCCTAGCCTAAATAATTTCTCATTTTCCTCATAAGAAGCTACTGTCATGCTGACGTAAGATCTGCTAGTGATGCACGACCGAAACCCGATAGTGGAGTTCTGGCTTTAAGATTTCAGAACTGAAAGATTGTCGTACTTTATGTTCTGAATGAACATATGAATGAACATAACTGGGCGCATAATTTGCCAACAGGCTGTGAAAAGTGACTGAAAAACAGTCACAGCTGAGTCAAATACGTTCGATTCACGTTTGGCATACTAAGTTAATCTTCATATAGCCTAGTGATACACTGTGGTGAACGAACGCGACAAAATTATAGGACAACCCGCTTAGCATAGAAAGATAAAGACAAAGAGAAGCTTTTAGGTCGGAGTGAAGTGAGACAGAAAGTAAACATTCACTATATGCGATGTTTGATTTCGTGAGAAATCCTTCACTCCACAGTAAATGCAACCAACAGAGAAATGCTTTTTTTTTGTAACTTCAACGTTGTTTGCACACGTGACAGTCTCCAGTAATCAAGTTTTATAGTTTAAGTTCAGGGTAATTCACATTTTGGTCGTCTCCAAGTCATTGACAACCCTTCTTGACGCAGGCGTAAATATAGCTGTGGTAGTTTAGGACGGCCTCTGCTACCGTTTAACAGCCGCGTTCGCTTTCACTTCACGTGAAACACGCATAAAGCGAATATGTATTTGTTTTAAATGTACTTACAAAATTCAGCGATGTAATACGAAACAACATAATTCTCTTCACACCAATCGAGCGTAGAAGTCGGCCTCCCCCAGTAACCCTGCCTGTCTATGGAAGGAGCCATGATGGAAAACCGAGGGCATTCAGTTTGGTAAAGGGAGGAGTTGAGTCTTGATTGTAACGGACCTAAAACCTCATCCAGTCAACGTCAGTGCTCTTAGTGAGGGTGAGGCGGATAACCGAACAGGTTTTAAGACATAAATCGGTCTAATCTTGAGTTACTTAGTTACTGGTTCATCTTCTCTCAATAGGAACACTGTAAATTATCTATACGGGCGGAAACCGCGTTTAAGGCGGGGGAGTGTAATTATGGATACATTCAGATTACCGCTTTTGTTAACAAGGTGGAGGGGGAGGGAACTTAGTCTGACAAAGGTTTGTTTCTATTGGAAATATGTGTAGGTAAACACTCAACTGCCTTGGAATTGTGGGCATTTCAGGTCTTTGCTCGTTCACTCAAACCAATGGTGCGCGCTGTTGCTTTGTTTTATTGTCTCATATCGAATACAATCCTTTGTGTAAACTCAAAATTTTAGTTGGACTAGTTTCAATAGAGTATTCTGTGTCGCTCAGCTTGCGGTCAGTTCTTTTAACTGGTAAAAACGAGGTCAGGTAATTGTTTTAGTTTGTTTACACGTTTTACTTGGGCTGCATTAAGCAAGAGAGTCGGAATGTTACGGAATACCCTGTAAAAAAGGATTTGACACTTAATGCTTGTCAGTTACAAGTGTGAATAATCCTTGTCATTGTTCAACTCCACTCAAATTTCATGCAGTTGTAAGACAAGCGCATACTATCTGCCTACTTGAAATATTCAGTTTCATCAAACAAGACTAGGCCCACTGTTGAAGCTATAAGATCATAAATATCATCTCCTACTAAACGTATTGCAGATAAATATGAAATGCCTTATTAAAGACAATTGTTATATAATACTCAGAAAACAAACGGGTTCCCTGTTCTTGTAAACATTATCAGTGTTTTTGCTGGTGACTCAAATTTGTCACTGTTTATAAATTTGGCCCTAAGCATTAAAAATGGCTTCAGTGACATCTTGGCAAGTTAAGTTTTGATTTCTCTGATATCTTCACATGAGAGATGACGGGGATGTTACCATGACAAACAGACACAGAGGAGCACACTGACCTCTCAGAAATGCTTTCTTGTAAGGTTGTGCTCCTCACAAGATAAACGCCATTTCATTTTGCTGTTTCATTTACTCAACCTTTTCTGTCTAATCTACTGTCACTCGCCGGTTACACATTTTCTCCCTTTACATATGGCTTGGTGACTGGACAGGAGCGTGTCTCATTCGCCCTTTGCCCATTCACAGTGGGTGTGACAGTGGTTGCGTGTGCGTAAGATATTATATCTTGATGATGCAATGCCTTCAGGAATGGGACAAATGTTCAAAGTCGTTTTCAGTGTATACAGACCTTTATACCCCCCCCCCCCCCGCCCTCCTAGCTATCGACCATTCTCTGTATTTATTTTGTTAAGTGCTGATACTAATGCTCTCTTTCCCCTCCCTCATCTTCTGCATGGTTGTGTGTCATAAGTTCGAGCATGAGTGTCTTGTTTGAATGTGGCTACTTTCCTCTCAGATGTGACACAACCTCCCCCCTTCATCGTCACCCTGACGGATGCTGCGGCTTCGTGGCCTGTCCTCTTCCTGCGCTGCTGTGGCTGTGTCGCCTACCCTTTTGACCCCCACCCCCCCCCCACCCCCCCCCCCGCTGTTTTGTTATTCTTTATTTTGTCTACTTGTTGTGCTTTCATTTTCAGTATCGCTGTGTTGTTTGCAATTTGCCCACTGGGTCGGCACCTATTGCGCACCTGGCTGGCCAAGAAGGGGTCTCCAAGATTTCTCCTATTGTTTCCCTAGCATCTGGGTTTTTCGAAGAGTTTTTTCTTGCCTGCTATGAGGATTAAGTCAGGGGGTGCCACCCTGCTCTGGTTGCTGTAATCCTGTGGGCATGTAAAGCCCTTTGAGACTGTAAACAGTCATATTCGGCTTTCAATACACTTCAACTTGAAACTTGAAATTTCGTTAACATATTATTGCTGATTATGCCACATATACATATTACCAATGAATGTATGTCGTAATGACTTTATTCAACACAGCAAGACGTGATCAAGCCATTTTTCAATCATAATAATCATTACTTACAAGTAATAATTCTCTGACACAATGCTGCGTATCATAGGATGGGTAAGCAGTGTAAATCTGTGCTCTTGGGGTTGAATTTCAACAGGCGAGGGACGATGGGGCATTACAAGCAGTATCTTTATCAGAACACATACCGAGAAGCAAGATCAGATCATCTGGGAGCACGCTGTAAAAATGTTGAATCATCAGTAAGAATGCAGAGCTAATCTCTGGTTGTGAGATGTCGGGTGATAAGGGGTTGTTCAAAAACAAATGCTGACAAGTTGCTCAAGGCCTTAAATGTGAAAATACCAACGTACACACAGGACATTTACAAAACATACTGGATGCATTGTTTATTTCAACAGTTGTTGTTGCTGTCTGACACGTTTCTACTGAACGTAGGTCTAAATATTACACAAAATGCAAATTTAAAAAACCCCCCACTAAAACCATAACACAATTGATACAGCTAATTTTGGACTACAAATGAGACTTGGTTATAGCTAATAAAATAAACAATGGCAGCTACAAAATAATTACAACATAATTAAGTGTTTATAAATACTGTGTTTTTCTTGTATCTTTCCATTACTTTTCCAAGTAAGCGTTCAAGTATGCTGCAGTTCATTTTCAACATCCAAAGATCTAGTAGTGATCTTTGTTTTTAATGAGCTTTCAATTCAATTTACTGTTGTATGAGAGGTCTAGAGCTCTGAGGCTCTGGGGATCTTGCAGACTGTGAGGTTTGGATAGTAGTTGGTGAGTGTTGACAGCAAGGAGGCCAGATCATCCAAACCCACAAGTGGATCCCTCTCAATGCTGGAGATAATGTTGCAACCAAGAGACAGCGCTCTCAGAGGGACATCGCTGTACTCGGGCCCAGACTGCAGCAGATTCTGGGTCAGACGTAGGGTCTCTGCCAGTTGATTTTTTAACACAGTAGTTAATAAATTGTTTTACAGATCCACACACTGATAGGTTTACCAACAGCCTGAATGGTGAAGATATTCAGATTTATCCAAACGTAGAATGGTTCTGATAAAACACAACCAATAAGGTCTGAAAAACGACTGCCCATGAAGACCTCCAGGGAACTTAAGCCTACGACCAAAAAAAAGCTATAGTTGTATTAACAGGTTGAATAAAAAACTCTTGCAAAACTTTGTAATTTAGATGAAAAAATTTGGCTGAATATTCATCGGTGCATTTGTAACGGTGTAACTAAGGTATATAGGTTGACAACGCCAAATCCTGCATGAATTGGTTCAGCGCCATCTACTGGTTAGAAATGTTGTGTTTTTGTGTATAAAGCGCACAAACTCTGGGTAAACCACAGCAGTTGAAGAAGACTGTGGTGTGTAAGCGGAGCAGAATACACTCATCATAAAACTTTCAAATATATATCAGAATATAATGTTGGACTCTAGTTTTGAACATTTTGAAGACTGTGCATTAACTGAATTTGTACATCGTATTTTTGTATTTCAGCTATATCCCGAGTTTTATCTTACCACAAAATGGAGCAAACGTTATTACATCTGCTCTCTTTTGTAACATGACGACCGAACTTTATTCAGTTGGACTATATGCCTTTATATGTACGCATGATGAGAATGTATGTTCACACACTGATCCCATTTTTTGCGGAATCTCCACTTTGTCCATGTAACTATTAAACATTATCCTTGAGTGTGATGCGAGTCAACCTGTTGGTGTATTAGAAGGAAGAGACATGGACAGAACAATCAATCAAACTCCATTTATTGACGATTAATCTTTATCAATTATTCAGCTCTTGCAGTACCTGGTTACATGGACATTATACGTACCTATACGCGTGTTCAGTCTTCAGTTTTATTACCATTAATATTCCTTGCTGGGTAACAGACTGATGTTTATATTTCGCTATGTGTCGTACCAGAGGACAAAAAAAGTATTACGTACAGCAGAAAGCGAGAGGATATTACACTGAAGCGCACCAGTCGCAGCTGTGGAAATCCACCTTTCGATCAGGTCATTTTCAGTTGTCTCTGCAGTGAACCAAGTCAACTGCAAGTGAATTGACACGTTCTGTGCTAGACAGTTGCTCTAGATTGAGTCACAAACATCCAGAATAATGTTCCTACAACATTTAAAACAGACTTTAACGCTTAGCAATCAGTTGGTTAGGGCCTGTACGTTGTTGAAAAGCAATGTGACGAAAGTCCTCGTACAACTGCTAAAATTCTGACCCGGGCTTTTTAAATTTGGGCATGACGTAATCTTGGGCAGTGCCCAGCCCAGTGCTTGTTCAGATTTAACCACTGACCCGAAACCAAAGGCTCGCAATGACCTCATACAAAGTTTCTTTTGAACAATATACCTGCCTCATTGTAGTATGTCACTCAAATCAAGTTAACACAATGCAAGATTTCTCCGAGATATTTTTACTTGAAAGCAAACCATGCAATATTTAAAAAATATTGTACGTTAAAAAAAGTAATTTTCCTAAATTCGAAAATAAACTTGCTTCTTTGTGTGGTATGGTTTTAGAGCATCTACTGAAATAATACAACTCATTGATGTGGCCCATGAAGAGCCCGCTAGATGTCAGCAGCAAACAACATAGTACCTCTCATCTCTCACTTCGCGAGACTGCGCAGTGGTTTTTGGTGTTTGAATCCGCGAGGACTCGTGAACGATTTCATTAAAATGCTTCACATAGTGGAACGAAATAAGACAAAATTACTTCAAGAAAAAAAAAAAAATGTGAGAGGAAACACTGATTAAAAAGAAGAGGAAGAAGAAGAAGAAGAACGAATTTAAAACCTAATGCTTTAGGTTTACGATGCATTAACTATATTTGCAATGCAATAACTATAATTAGCCGTCGGTATTTTATTGTCAGTCATTTTTATAAGACCAGTATAATGTTAAATAAAGATGTGTTTTCACCATTTGACTTGTGATACTCTATTGTGTCTTATGTGTTTACCTGTATCCTGCAAAATGACCGCAGACATTGTTAAGATGAGAGTAATTCGTTCTGCAGGAGTTGTATTCCTCTTTTATCTTTCTTCTTTTCCCCTCAGGCGTATCCAAACACAATGACCTCAATTTTTTTTCTCAGCCGTGTATTGTAGAGGAATGAATAACAGGAAGCTCTTTGTCTGCAGCAGTTGTTTTGTGTTGTCTAGTTTCGCCCTTTGGCTCATGGCTTTACTGTAAAAATATAGGTGACTTATACTTTCCACCAAAGTAAAATAGAAGTTATCATTTGAGTGACGATGTAACTTGAAAAAAGAAGCCTTTTATGTTGCTGTTGTGGTTCTGTTTGTGATGCCTAGTGTACAGGCGCTCTTATACAGGTGTACCTGTGTATACAATGCCGCTATGATCATTTTTGTTTCTGTGTTGAGGTTATGCTAGATGTGAGCTGATGTATCAGTGTTAGTTTTGTGCTGATAAGTTTTAAAAACATGTTTCACGTTCGCAGCTTGTGATTTGATTTGGTGTCAAAGTCTTGGTGTCGTTTCTTAATGACTAAATGTCTTAGGCCTAAGGCTGTAAGAGTATTCTCAGGCCTTGCATGTCGAATGTATTATTTATTATTGGGATATCAATATATTGTGTGTGTTTAGCAAATGTTTATGTTTGAATAGCCCAGGCCGTTAAAGCGCAAGAATTCGTCTCTTCCGTTCGGCTATAAAAAGCTTGTTACATGCGTCGCTCCACACATGCCTGGCCAGTAAGCTGAACAAGCTGGCCAGTATCACAGAACAGGATGCACTGGGAGGAGCTTTCTGTCAAACACAGCTCCGGTCGGTACCATCACATCATTTGCAGTGGTGCAGATTTTATTGGAAAAGGCAAACACACATTTCAGGTCATCCCATTTCTTAAACAAAACGCGACTTGATACAGGGCATTGTAAATTCAGTCAATATCCTGGTACACATACAACCTTATACTTGTGGTCTGGCTAGTGCAGAGGAGCTTTTTCAGTGCGGACCAGCACAAGGAAAAACATGCGTTTCAATTTGAGGCTGGACAGGAATTCACTCAGGATAGGAGAGTGATCTTTAAGACCAAATTAGCTTTGCAAAAATACTTGCATGTTCCAAAATTTGTTTATTTATTCACTTAACTTTAAATATTAAAGATATTTTAGGAACACACCTACGTTTCACAAACCAAGTATCTGACATGCAGTGGTGATTGATCAGCAAAGCTTTCCAAAATTTTCATATATATATATAAAAAAAGAAGTACCCCTGAGAGGAATGTTGTCATTACATGTTGACCAATCAGCCAGGAGGAAATGCTTAATAAACATGATGTCCTTCTATAGCTCCACCCTCAGACAAAGCCATATGACAATCAAAGGTTATTTCATGATGTGTTTGAACCGCTCTCGGATTGACTTGCTGTAATGGTTTTTGTAGAGTACTCTTTGCATTGTTTCTGACACATGGTGCTATGTGATTCTAGACAGAGCAGACATCTCAGATGACAGATAGCACGTGTGTCCACAGGAACAGTGCACACAGAATGGACCACAGACTGAATGGAATGTACTCTTGAGGTATTAGGCATATCATTCACCCTCTTCCTCCACTCTATAGTCAATCACAAAAAAATTAACACACAACACACACTTGCACACACACACACACACACACACACATGCACACAGGGTCACACACAGATTATAACATAACTAAGAGTTATAATTCATCTCTCATTTTGTCGCCTTTCGGCCGGACCAGCCTGCCCAAAAAGAGGATGGAGTTGGTCTTGTTGTCCTTCACAAGGAAGATAAATGGATGATCGGCGTAAAACAGGATGGGGTTCCTAAGCTTATCGGTACCGTGGATACTGGTATCAGCAGGGTTCCCCTCCGTATCCCACTCCATGGCAGAGGCATGGAAAACGTTGGACAGGTAGAGGTCTTTCTTCCCCGAGATGTTGGACAGGTCGGCTTTATTTTTATCAACAGCCTCAGTAAGACCAAGCTCAGCGAGGTGTTTCTACAGAATGGGGAAAAAGAAGCCAGATTTATTTCACATGACCCCCAACCCCCCCCCCCCAGTGGAACCTTAAGGGTTCGCATTACGCGATTAAGACATGGCAGTAAGCTGCAGAATGCTGTATATGTTTGAGGGCTTACCTGCAGGTTGTGGCTGACTTCCACGCTGACTTTGGGCAAGGAGACGGCCACCGCTTTCTGCTCCAGTTTGCTCAGCCAGGTGTCCAACTGTTTACGGGTCAGCAGCTTCTCCAGTCTTTCCAAAGGCTCAACGTGGTATGGCATGATAAACACGACGCTGGACAGCTTGTGAGCCAGGGGCATTTCCAGCACGAACAACTTATTGGTTTTGTCTTCATGGAAACCGTAGATTCCTGTGGGAAGCCAGAGAACATGTGTTTAGAGTTAGGCAAGTCATATTCCATGTCTCTGTGAGAGAGCAGGAGACCTTGTCTGCTCAGTTATTAAAAGACAGCTGAAGTTGGACAGTAAAAAGTTTAATGCTATAAATGCAGGTTTGTGAATGTCCTTTACCTGTGCGGTGCATCATGGGAACTGCTACAGTGAAAGAACGAGTCACAAGGAAACCGCGGTTGTCAACCATTTTATGGTGAAACTGCTGGTCCCAGTGGGCTGTTTAAGTCAAGAGGATAAGAAAATACATTCAGAAAGAGTCTATAATCTAACTGACTGAATCGAACTGATCTTTAAGCAGTTTTTAAATAGCATGAATGATACATTTACAACACGAACAAAGCAGTTTAGAAATAACAGGTAACCTTTTTTTCTTTTTTTTATTGATCTGGAGAAGTGACAATAGAGGACTTACGTTTGTAAAACATGGCGTTAATGATCATGGCACCGTCTGTCTTCTCCACATCCTTGGTAACCTCGGGCAATTTGCCATCGGTGGATTTGGATGCCCACTCGTTGATTGCGTTGACTGCACTCCGTTTGTTACGGAAGTTGATCTTTGAATGCTCGTAGTTGTAGTGCTTCTTGCTGTTCTTGACAAAGTCGTCAGCGAAGTTGACGGAGCTTGGTCCGTAGAGGCGGTTGCTGATCTTCCACGTGACGTTGCGTGTCTCCGGGTTGCTGACTTCCGTCAAGAGTTCGGCCAGACCCGAATGCAACTGATCGTCTTTCACCTTGTTGGCAGAGAGGACGGATTTGACCTGGGTGGCGGTGTTGGACTTGCCCCCGAGAGCGACCAGGCCGAGGGAAGAGGCCACCACCACGGGAGAGATGAGGATGTTCTCCACGCCCTTCTCTTTGGCCATGTTGTGGTACAGGTCAAAACCCAAAGTCGCACTGTTCTCAGCCAGGACGGTCGCATGGCTGCTCAGGGACTTCTCAGCAGCAGAGGCGATGCCCAACAGGCACAGGATCACTAGGTTTCCCACCAACATTGTCTCCAGTGGTTTAAACTCCTGTCAGAGAGACACGGAGAGTTGACTAAAAGAACTACATATGCCTGTCATTGTTTTATGTACGACTATAGAGAGGACTGAGTAGAGTTAGGCTGTTGCTGTAGAAACGGAATTATGCAGTTTAGAGCTTCGTTGGCTGAGGAGCTAAGGGGAAGGCCATTGGCTATATTAAGCTGCAATTCCAAATTCCGTTGCCCTCATGTAATTACAGATCAGTTCTCTTAATGGAGAGCATCCAAGCAGACCTCAGAGCAGACAACTTACATAACTGCCACGTCAAAGGCTGTGACTAACTTAAAACAGAGTAGAAGCTGGTAGTCATAACTGTTGAGCTCTTCTGTGCTTTAGAAACACATTAGATTAGATCACAGACTGTGAGTTAGTTCAGCAAGTTTGAGAGTCATTGTCATATAATTTGGTATAAGCATGTCTTAAGTGTTCAGAAGTTTAAAGTGTGAACTGTTACCCTAGGAATAGTTCCTTTCATCAAATTTGACAGAGGAACTTTTTGCTATGTTCCCACTTAGCCTGAGATAGAGTTAGATTTTTGGAGTCTGCACAGATAAACTAACACTTAAGTTACTGCTCTCTCCTCTGGTTTTTATATGAGCCAGACTTATCCTGAGATGGACAAATTTGATTGGACAAGGCATTGCCTCATGGGGTTGACTTACATCCAATCAGCTTTGCCACAGTGGCAGGATACTCAGATTCCAGTGTGGGAATAAAGTAAGCCCTGTTACACTGCAGGAAGTGCATCCCACTCATAGACTTCATAGTTTCACTGAATCAGTTTCACAGTTTTAAACAGTCAGAAGAAATCATTTTCATCTTCCCTCTCATGAAATGAATTAGCCAGATTTTTTTTCCTGATTAGATGCAAACTGATCCTCACTGACTGTTGATTTGAAGAGGCAAGTTAAACACAGTTATGCAGTAGTAGCCTGGTACTCAGCTGTTCCGTTATCTGCTACTTTTTTCAAGTAGAACAGGACTCTTAATGAGAAATGTTAAAAAGAACAACAAAAAAGTCTAGCCTTTAATTTTGCCCATCTCAGCGAGTTTATCTGGAAGTAGTTTTCACATTACATATTTAACAGACTACAGTTCTGTGCATTTGCTTGAGTTACGCTACATACAGCATTTATACAATAAGTTTGTCTTTCGGTCATCGCCCCTTGTTAAAAACAATCAGAGACTTTAGTGAAGCCTAGATACTGCAGCACGGCTGCCTCCGGCTGGAATGCAGGAATTCCAACTGGAACAATATGACTTGATTTGCAGGAATTCAGAATGGAAAAGTGTGTCCCCCTTTCTGTTAAAAGCCGTTTTAATCCTTACCTCGTCGGACCGTCCTGCAGTTTTCCTCGGTCTCTCTGGTGTATCCCTTTCTGCACAAACACGTCCCCTGTGCAGACTTTATATTGTGGAAAAGAAGATTCTGGAAGTTGGGGAAAGGAATATTTAAATGAAGATCTCTTGTTCCGCACACAGAGGGGGCTAACACCTCCCACCATATCCAGTTTCTTGAGCCACGTGAACTGGGCTGTTCCCAAAGCCTGAACTGCACGGATTCTTACTGCCTCAGCTCCTTAAAAAATATTTCCACACTTTCAAAATCTGGATGAATTTATCAATAAAAACCCTTCAGTTTTGTTTATTTATTTGTAAAGAATTCAAGTCTTTCTCTTTGTTTTTTTTTTTTTTTCAGTTTTACTTTAAAGCAAAGACACCCAGTCGATTTTAAAGTATGACCTTGCCTTATCTTGACTTTTTTTTCCTGAAAAGTGTGTACTTTGACATTAATATGTGTGACTGTAATTACCACAGTGAGCACAGAGGAATACAGAAAGGAGGAAAAGTGTAGAATGTGTTGATTTTGTCTGAGGGTTTGTTAGTACCCAGCACATCCCTGCCTGTCTGTCCCGGCCCCACTGCCACGTTTAGCAGACTCTGTCTGAGCCTGTCAGCAGATAGTGGGGGATGTGTGTGTCTGTGTGTGTGTGTGTGTGTGTGTGTGTTTAACTCTGTCCTGTCCGGTCCTGTCCTGGGTTTACTAAGCCTCCAAGTGAGAAACTGAATGATTGTGTTTTTAGATTATTTACATTCTTTAAATTCCTGCCAGAACCTCTAAGGGCAGAGTCATCTTTCTCTTACACACACACACACACAAGAAAAAGTTTTTTCACAAGCAGGAGAATGAGTGTTAGTGTTTGCTAACAGTTACTGTGCACCACAGGAAAAATAAGTGACTGAAATTAGAGAGTGCCTTGTTGTGAAATGAGGTCAGATTTCATGCACTCTTTCCTGTGTGAAGAATAACAATGCATTTGAACAGAGATAGTTTGTAGGCCATGTTCTAAGGAACACCGGTTGTAATTCAACACCATCCAAAGCACATGCCCTAGAGTTTAGTTCTGAACAATTCCTGAAAACACAGCCGGAGGCAGTGAAATTCAGCATCAGCCTGCTTTAGGGCTGTAACACAACAGTTCACGGTGCGCATTGGTCATCCAGCTGAAATGTTCTGCCTTTCTCTGACTGTGCAAAACAGCGGAGACTGAGCCAAAACAAAACTGTGACCATGTAGGGCAAGCATCATCTAAACATCCAAGACCGTTTCATGGCCAACACACACACTTATCCACACGCACACACGCTCAGGAGCGCAGGAAACCCCCAATGCTACTCCTTAGAATTTCTGTGAACTGTTCACTGATCTTCTTTATTTTGAGACAAGATTCACACCAATACTCAATGGCAATGATGCCATTGCATTAGGAAAATGATTTGTGTTTCTGATGTATGTCCTGTTTTAATATAGCCTGTAGAAAAGACAAATCATTATACTGGAGTGAGTCCAGCCTGTAAAAGAAGCAAAGAAACAGGAAATGTGTCCTTTACCACATCACCTACATCCGTTCACAGCCTCTGGGTTTTCACATCCACAAATAACAAGAGGGTGGAGTTAGGATGAAAATGGGCTGCAGAATGCATGGGAAAAAGCGCCAAGACTGTCAGTGTCACAGGACGGCCTGTGTTCATTTATATATCTGAATCAAAGCCACTCTCCCTCTAAATGTTCCTCCCAGGCTTACATAACTGCTCTATGCAGGGAGATCTATCAATCTATCTATCCATGTATCTATCTATCACCCCGTTTGTCATTTTGATGACATTTGCTAAATGTCTGTTTATAAAGCCATTTAATGTATATTTTGATTTGATTTTGTGCCAGCTTTAAGAAGGGGGCATTGGAAAACTCATCTTCTGCTCTGTTCCCAGATCTGTCACAGAGTGGGTTTCATTCATAATGTGTTCATTTCATCTCCATCTTTCACAGGAACCAACATGCTGCTCTTCATAAATCACTGAAAGGTCACATTTTATCACAAAGTTTTCTTAAGTTTATGCCAACAAATTTGGGCTCCATAAAACTCTGAATTAATGTATTCTTCTTAAAGGAATCTGAATATGATTCAGAGAGATCTGTTACAAAACTGAATTAATGTATTCTTCTTAAAGGAATCTGAATATGATTCAGAGAGATCTGTTACAAAACTGAATTAATGTATTCTTCTTAATGGAATCTGAATATGATTCAGAGAGATCTGTTACTGAACTGAATTAATGTATCTTCTTAAAGGAATCTGAATATGATTCAGAGAGATCTGTTACAGAACTGAATTAATGTATTTTTCTTAAAGGAATCTGAATCTGATTCAGAGAGATCTGTTACTGAACTGAATTAATGTATTCTTCTTAAAGGAATCTGAATATGACTCAGAGAGATCTGTTACAAAACTGAATTAATGTATTTTTCTTAAAGGAATCTGAATATGATTCAGAGAGATCTGTTACTGAACTGAATTAATGTATTCTTCTTAAAGGAATCTGAATATGATTCAGAGAGATCTGTTACTGAACTGAATTAATGTATTCTTTTTAAAGGAATCTGAATCTGATTCAGAGAGATCTGTTACAAAACTGAATTAATGTACTCTTCTTAAAGGAATCTGAATATGATTCAGAGAGATCTGTTACAAAACTGCAGTGCAGCTGTCACTGGTGCAGACAGTAAAGAAGCAAGGTTTCCATGTTCTGCTTTCTCTCTCTTTCTTTCCCTCCCTTTTTCTTTCTCTCTTTCTCTCTCTCTCTCTCTGTCTGTCTGTCTCTCTCTCTCTCTCACTCTCGAAGGCCTGTTGGCAGAGTTGGGAGGCAGGAGGCCAAAGGGGAAATTCTCCTCCTGCTGCAGTGAGGTTGTGCACTCCTCACATGATGTAAGATTCTGCTGAAGTTACTCACCCAGTCATGATGCAATCACCGCTTACTCTTGCTCGTGAGAATGTATGGCCTTCATATGGAAAAGCGCAGTAAACAGAGTGTAGATCCGTTATGTTTTCAATAAATGTTTTAATTTTATACTGACACAGAAGACTACGCAAGGCTCTGCCCTGTGAGAGTGTACTGTTGTTTCTTCAGTAAAGGGTTTTATAGAGGTCTAGGAAGACTGTGGAGTGCTTGTAACACACCTTAAATTTTTATTTTGTGTATCTTCCCTCTTTGAAAAGTTTGTCTATCTCGACACCTATTTCACTAATGATAAATCAAAGCAAAGTCTGTGTTTACCTTCACAAAATGCATTGATGTGATGACATGACACGCATGTATGTTTGTTTGTTTGTATGTTTGTTTGTTTGTCTGTGTAACTGTTTAAATAACATTCTCAGTGTGTGGTGTTTGACCTGTCAACACATCAGATTTCCCTTTTTTGGGATGATAAAGCCGTCTGTCTGTCTGTCTGTCTGTCAGTCTGTCTCTACTGCTCACATTTTGCGTCACAGATTTGCTAAATATCATTTTCACAGACAGACAGACAGACAAACAGACAGACAGACAGACAGACATGCACATGTATAGACACATGTATTAGTCAGCGGCCTCACATGTAGGTCTTGTATATGTTTCAACAACCTTACTATTTTTCGTCACACTGGTTACTTCTCTCATGCTCTCATAGAATTACACAGTCTGTATATTCTAAATGTCCTGTTATTCTCCTCTGGTGTGTGGTATGCTGAGGCATAATGTGGGCTCACTGAGCACTGTCTGTGGAGTGTAGGTTCTTACTGGTTTTGCTGAATTGTGTTTTCACGTCCGCAGTGACTAATGAATTCAAAGGAAAATATTAATGTTTGATCACTGCCGTTCATGGATTCTTCAGAATCTGAACTGATTTGAAATTCTGTTGGTGTATTATGGCTTTGCATTCTATGCAGTGGGCAGTAGCTCCTGATTTAAAATGCTGTATGGAGGTGACAGTAACTCCCCTAACTCTAGAATGTTCCATTCCTTTGTGTGTAAAACGTCTGGGTGAGGGGGCCTCAAATCTTTATTAAAACTACCAAAACTGGTGTGGTGGGTTTTTTTCTATTCTAATAATTAAAGACGTTAAAAGATTTCATAGCAATCACTTGAAACGTGTACTTTAAGAGAGTTTCATATAAACTGAATCAGTTTTGCGCATTTTAAATTAAAATAGCTCATGAAGGGGAACTATGATGACCTCTGGTGGACAGATATGAATGTTACAATTTTGTCTCAATGTTGACAGAAACGGTGACGGAAATGTACTTGTCGAGATTTTTACACAGTTTATTTTATACAAGTGTATCTCGTGGATTTAAGTGAGATCTGAGTTTAAAAAGATCAATCTGTACACAGCGCATCACATTTAATTAAATGAGTATGTAGAGCGCCATAATGTTGTAATTCCTTATTTCACCACTGGGTGGCATCAAATACAAAGTGATGTTCCACTATGGCCCACAATGAGTGAGTAAACAAGAATACAAGGATATTTAAGTTAGCTGGTTAATATGAAGACCGAGGTCAGAACTGTCTAGCAGGGGAAGAGGTCAGAACACCCCTGCTGGACAGTATGGATCTTTGACATGATGTTACCTAGTTGAGAAATCCTGTGTAGTAGTTTACCCCCCCCCCCCCCCCCCCCCCCCCCCCCGTTTTTAGGTCTTGTGCGTTTTCTACATCTTTAACAGATCATTACAGGGCTGTTCTTTCTGTTTGCTCCTTTGAGCCAAAAAATGTTTTCTCTTGAGAGCTGAGCTGTATTTTCCCTCAGCTTAGATAAACACAGAACTGAATCATATGGCAGTCGTCCAATCAGCAGGGGAGAGGGGGGATTGGCAAATTATCTATAGATAATCATGGGACACAACAGCTGAGGAAATGTGTGTTGGGTCAAAGACAACGCCAGCCTGTCACATACACTGGATAAAAGTGCCTGTGAACACACACCCTTTCTATGCTAAGGGTAAACTTTCCGGTAGGTTCCACAAGATTAGCAGGATGTGACGCGGTGATGATCTCTCAGGCCAGAGGTTAATCTCTGGTTGACATCCTTAGAATAGAACCAATGAATCGTGCCGAGCTGGTCTGGATGAGATACTCATCCTCATCAAATTTTATACTTTTCAGTGGGAACCTCTTGAGTTTGACAGGTATACGCAGAGTACTGAAGAGATTGTGTGTGTGTGTGTGTGTGTGTGTGTGTGTGTGTGTGTGTGTGTGTGTGTGTGTGTGTGTGTGATCATGTACAATGACACACTAAAAACAAAAAACCTTGCTGTGAACAACTTTTTGTTCACTTTTGAACCTCTCCCTTAATCACAAAGTGGGAGGAACCAGTTTCACCCATGCTATACATTTATGGGAATAATTATCACCATAAGTGACGTCCAGAACTTTTTAAAATAAGACATTAGCATTATACACAATGTTCTGTGTTCAAATGTATAAAATAATTAATACTTGTCCACTTTGCTCAGATTCATAGTTGCTCTTTTTTTTCCTGACATGGTCTCCACAAGTCTGTTTCCATGTGACAGGAGGGAAGGGACTTGGCGACCGCCCCTCCCACACGTTTTCAGATGGATTACTCTCCTCTTTGGTGTGGAGTCCCTTCGTTGATTCACTGTCCTCTAAACCGAACCACGTTGGAAATAGAGAGAAAAAAACCCACACAGAGTCTCACACACTCAAGGTGGTTCCTGGAATGACTGACTGACGGCGATGCGTTGAAACTGGAGGTTAGTACACGGTTTCAGTGATGTCTAACTTGCTTATGATTTAATTGGGCTTCAGTTCTCCATATCGCCTTAAAGCCAACGAACAGGAGTCAATAAAACGTGATCTGAACTGCTGTTACCGGAGTACGCAAAAATGCTCAAGCTTTGATTGAGAATGCCGAAGATACATCCACTTTACCAACTGTACTGTTAAGATTATTAGGGATTAAGCAGTTGTAGAGGTGAGTGATTTCAGAAACGCCGGTGCAAGGATTAACTTTCAAATGAACCACGTTCGGTCAACTAAGTACATTTAACTCCCGGTTTACGTCGTGATAAGGCGAGTCTCCAAAACTGTTGTTGTCATCTCGGTTTGTCAGGCTGCGCCCAGAGTTCACTTTGGTTTCACTTGGCCACCTGATTGTCTCACCTTCTTGTCCTGCTGTATTATTGAGTTTATCTCGTACGAGCCGTTTGTCCGAGTGACGACGGCCACTGTTTGGAGCATTATAACAGGTTGTCCCATTTAGATCGCAACTAAAGTGTCACTGCAAATCGTTGTGGTGTCATAGTGGATACTGACGTTATTGTGCAAAAGAAGCTTATGATGTGACATTCTCCCTAATTCACCCGATTTGATTTTTTAAATGCTGTTAATTTAGGACGTAAACAATTCATTAATCCAAGAGGACATCCATCTGAAAATATTTTAACACGACCGTGAGACACAGATGAGGAAAAATGGGTGTACGATTAAAAAAAAAGAGGTGAAACTAGAAAAGTGAGAGATGCATGTGCTCTCTCTACACCTGCCTCCTCTACAGTAACATCTACCCTCAGGGCTTTGACCCGCTCCAGCACTGTTTTGTTCACATAGGATTCAACAAACATTCACTAGATCGTCTTATGATTATTATGCGTCTTATTATGAAATACGAAACTGTCAAATACAACAAATCTCTCGGTAAGTTACTAACATATATGCCGACTGTATGTATGTATTAGTATTGTTTTTGGTATTTAACCTTTCGGCATTAAAGAATACCTACGTGTTTGTGGAATTGCTTTAAGTGTTCAGCTTCGTAGCACCAGAGAATGAAAACATAGACATCTCACTCAGTTACCATCACTGAGAGTGTGCTCCGTTTGAAGTGCCACAGACGACGCCTGAGGAAGCGTCCTGCTGAGAGACAAGAAAAAAAAATGACAAAAAACTTTTTTTGGCATAGAAGACTAGTTCAACCTAAAAAAAAAAAAAAAAGGATGTTGTTCAACCTTTCATCTGTTCCAGACCAAAACTCAGACTGTACACTGCGTCACAAGATGTTTTCTTTTCTCCTGAGACAAAAAAAAGTCAGCGTGTCGGCCAGAGGTGGTGCTTCCTGAGATGTGTCTGTGATGTCAACGCGGTTTACAGGAGAGGAAGACTCCAACGAGAAACTGTTTTTATTTCTTATGTTTTTATTTGTTGTTCTGGGAAAAGCTTCAAAGCGGACATGCTGTCATCAACATTGGTTCTCAAGGGTACAAATCAATGACCATTTGAATAAGAGGTCATTAACATCCAGAAGTACTAGATTTCTAGATTTACAGCGCTGTCGGTTGGTCCCCCTGGCCGCCATACACAGTAACGAGACTCAAGTAATGAAGGGGGGGGGGGGGCCGCTCCAAAGGCCCATCAGCCAACTAACCCCAAAGGTAGTTCAGTGTTCAGTGGCTCAGTACTGTACACACACTGTTCACTTGCTCAGGAAACTTCAGCAGGAACAGGAGGGCCAGAGGATTCAGGTTTCAAGCTCCTTTAACATTTGACTAATTTTGCACTACATAGTACTTGTCCCTCGCTGCCCCGTCCTGGGAGCTTTTTGTTTGTTTGTTTGTTTTGTTGTTGTTGCAGACACAGTTTCTGTTTCAGCAGACGTATGGAACTGCTTGCGTAATTAATCTTCATAATTTTATCAGGTCAGTGGATGCTCCGCAGCGGCTTCCATCACTTATCGTCGAGACTAGGGATTAGTCATCGAACGAGCGACCGCAATAAAAGTATTTTGTAATCTGAAGATGTATTAATAGCGAGTGTCATTTATTATGGGGGCTTTGAAGTCTGCTGTGATCTCATGAATAAGAAAAGTGCATCAATTTTTAACATTTTGCCTGATCAGACCACCATACAGTCACTAATGAGCTGCCAGCCGACTGATGGATTACAATGAGGGAGAGGGAGAGAGAGAGAGGGAGAGAGAGCGCGAGGGAGAGAGAGAGAGAGATATTAAACGAGAAAACCTGTCCTCCTCTTACTGTCCCTAATGGCCCAGTGAGGCGAATGTGTTTGTAATGGTGTTGCGTTCTGGCTGTCTAGTCAGTCGTTTCAGTAATGAGGCGTCTGAAGTTTGTCACTTACTGCTCTACTCGTGCTGTGTTGGTCCGTTTGAGAGACCAGAGGATGAAAAATAATGACAGTGACACCCTGCGTTTTTGTCCTTGTGTACTGGCCAATGAGTTGTTTGGGTCCTTTAATCAAGACATCAGCTCCCTGGTTCATATCTTTATGTCCGACTCATTAAAGCAAACTCAGAAAGGACGGAGACGGGCTGCCTGCTCCGTGGGGGGAAAAAAAAGAGAGAGAGAGAGAGGGAAAAAGAAAAGAGAAAGCCGTCAGTGATTATGGTAAAGTAAAATGTTGTAAGAGTTCTGGGTGGTCTGACACTGGTTTATTCCCAAGAGCAAATGAGCAAAATGAGTTATGCACTAGCACAAAAAAAGAAAGAAAGAAAGAAAGTTACCTCAAATCCACCCACCCAAGTCTGCACATTTTCATTTACATTTTCTTGATGATGTGCATTGTTTAATGTGGCATCGCTGCCTTTCTTCACAGAACTGAAGTAGTCCAAAGTAATGGCTCAAAACCCCCTCTCTACAACCTGTTTAGACCTCACGTCATAGGAGGCCATGGAGCCCAGAGAATGTATGAGACATGTGCTTTTCGTGCCATACGCACAGTAGACCAGTCCTGGAAGAGCGCATGACCCAGAGTAAATTATGTTCTCTCCGGGTTGGGGACCTGATTTGCCCCTGTCTGTCCTAAGATCTGGCAGGGTTGCGCGCTGCCCTGGCCGCCAGCCAATCGTCCCTATTGGACCGACCGGGGCCTCGTCTGAGCCTGATACAATGTATCCCATACTCTCAGCAGTTTCTGTCTCAGTCACACAGTGAGGCAGCTGACGAGCTGTCAGAACCCTGCGTTGCGGGGACATTTTCGATGGTCTGATTGCTCTGCAGAAGTGTGGATGATGCTTCAGTAGGTGATGATTTCCACTCCAGCGGGAAAAAAAAATCAGCATATGCAGAAGTAATTAACGGTAGAACAGAGGACAAAGTCAGAGATCTGTCTGCGGAGGCTCAAGCCCTGGAAAAAAAATGCACGGGGTGACGCTGGAAGTCACAGAGACGGGAGGAAGGGCTGCATCCTGTTATGAGTGACAGACGTCCACTGAGGGAACTAAGGGAGATCCTCTTCTGAAAACATTCCTGTCAGGGCACCGGGCTTGGTTTAGTTTGCTCACGTTTTCAGATGGCGATGAAACAGAAAAGCTACGAGAGAGACCTCGGCGTCATGGAAACGAGAGCTCGGGCTTAGAGCCGAACGCAAACACCGCCGATAAGAGTGTGCAGCGGTCACAGTGCGTGTGCGCCTACACGCACGCCTACGCACACACGCATGCACGCACATTCTGAATTCGGAGACAAGCGTCTGGAGGTTTGGAGATAGGAGTGTGGACAATTGACTTGCTTTTCTGAGATCATCTCACCTCCCACTCTAAAAAAAACCCAAAAAAACCTAACCACTATTTTGGGCTCCAGGCTAATGCACATAGTGTAAAATAGCTACATTTCCACCATGGACCGTTCTGATAATATGCAGTGAACCAGGACAGACTACTGGTAATGGTGGTAGTGAAGTGAAAAAGCATGTTCTGAAATTGCAAAATTACAGATAAAAAGGATTCTGCACTCAGTTGCCATTAAGGTCAATTGCTACATTTTTACACTCAAAAAACCATGGTACAATCTGCACTTTTCTCAGTGAATTTCTGAAGTAACACAAGAGGTACAACCAACTTGCAACAGTAGTTTAGGGCAGAGTGACTGATGTGTAATCACAGAAACAACATATTATTAAATGAGTCAAAAGGACCAGTGTGTAAAGTCAAAATGGGACATGCCAAACAAGGGATAAAAAAAAACAAAAAACGTCAGAGCAGAAAAGAGGGGCAGCTGTCCCAAGCACACAGAGATACACAGACTCACACCCAACAGGATTATAAATATATATAAATATATATTTATAACTATTATAAACCACGGAACAGCTTTCAGCCTCACCGCAAGCCTGACACAGCACCTCTATGACTCTCTCTTAACAAGAACTATATGTCTTGAACCTGACACAGCTGATGTTTATGGTGCAGATGCTACTGGGTGCCTGAGAAAGCGCTCAGAAGTACATTGCACAGCGACGCATGACCTGTAGTAATGAGTGTAAGAACCTGAGCTTCCGAGAACAACACAATTACATTTACCATTCTGTTCATTTAGCAGATGTCCCTGTCCTGGGCGACCAAAGGTAACCGCATTCAGGTTGAGCAGGCAAAATAACAGTAACCCGTAGAACAGAACAGAACCTTTACACCAGGACTGGTATTAGTGTTTATCAGTGGCCGTACGATTGCTCTTTTGTTCTGTTCCCTGCGTTTGGATGGCTGGATGTTTGGAGAAAGCCACACAGCCTGTTCCCGAGTGTTAAACACGCTGGTAGATTTGTTATGGAATGGACTGCCAGTTCGTGGGAGTTGTTGGGTCTGGTTATCAGTCTGCATGACAGAATTACGGCCAAGGAACACAAAGCTGTCTCAGGCAACCAGATGTACCCTACGGTGCAAAAGTTGCTTCTTCGAGAACTTCCCCGTGTTCAAGGATGATGATGCCTCCCCACTGCACACTGCCTGACTCCTCAAAAAAAAACCCCAAAAAACAGTTTTCATTAGCACTAGGGTAATGTCAAACACCCCACAGTCTGTAGATGTAATCATTGTTTAACCTTTTCAGAAGGTTCTAGACTATAGATTATGTAATAGATTTCCACCTCCTTCAGTTGCCAGGAGGGGAAAAAAACAAACAAACCAAAACAAAACAAAAATATCTGGGCTTGTGGTCCCACTCCTGAGTCAATGAGTGTTGATAGATGATCGAGACAGAGTATTGATTTTTCTTGTATTTCCATTGCTTAGTCCACCATCTGTATTTCATATTTCGTTTCTTTTTAATTTGGCCAAAATGATTTGGCTATTTCTATTTATTTATTTATTTATTTATTTATTTATTTATTAAGCGCTGTAGACTCTCAAGCCATTTGGCATTCAGGTGTTGACTTGTAAAATTATGCAAATTAAAACTGCGGACAAAACAAAACAGCCCTGGCCTTAGCGCAGGTTGTATGTAACCTAGAGTAAGTGGAAGTTGTCTGACAAGCAGATGGCCACGCGCGTTCATTAGTGTTATCTTATTTTGACAGGGCCATTTGGTCTCTAAGTCAGAGCCCTGTGTTTAGCAGAGATAACGACTTAAATTACAGGATTCTGGACCCATCCACTTTTCTTTGCTCTGTGTTTGTGGGAAAGGGGAGGGGGGCTCTTTATGAAACTGACAATAGCTACAGTTTTAAGTCATCTCAAGTCAATTGAATTTCCTATTGCACACAATAGTTCTTAACTGGCACCATGCCTCTTTGTCTGCCGCTGAAAAAGAGAGATGCAAATATTACAGTGTGTTCCGTAGTTGAATGTGCACTGATTTCTCATCCTGGAACTGTAGGCACAATCCATTTTTATTGCCACATATAAGGAAAACTATTCATGTAATCAGCGGTTCCTGTTGGTTTCATCACCAGAGGAGCAAAATAATACTTCCTGCCAAGATATTTGTGTGTGTGTGTGTGTGTGTGTGCGTGTGTGTGTGTGTTCCCAAGACAACCAATATTCAGTACGCGTGATGTGAATAATGCATGTGAGCTGTGAAGGCAGCATGTTCTTTTGGTGTGGGTTCAGCATGGTTTTACCACAACATTTATCAGGTTAATTCCTCTTTTCTGGTTGCCAGGAACACTATTTATGGGACTAATGAGTATCTATAGATATGATTAAAAAAGAATAAATCAAAAGCATGAAAACCAGAGAAGGAAAAGGAAATGATTTACTGTCAGGACTGATTCTGAGAACAGAACAAGATATAAGGACTAAATATATGTACAATATATATATAAAATGTAGACTGTGCACAAAATGCCAATATACCCAAGAATTTTGTCACTGTGCTGCCAGACCAGCACAGATCACATGACCCGACTGACTTAAGCACAGCAGAATGTTTATGTCCTGTATCTGAGGACCAGGGCGTGTGTTTCCTGTACTTGAGGACCAGGCCGTGTGTGTGTATTCTGTGTTCTATGTTGGAGTACCAGACCACGTGTGTATTCTATATTCTATGTTGAAGGACCAGACCGTGTGTGTATTCTGTATTCTATGTTGAAGGACCAGACTGCGTGTGTATTCTGTATTCTGTGTTGGAGGACCAGGTCGTGTGTGTCCTGTATTCTGTATGGGAGGACCAGGCTGTGTGTGTCCTGTATTCTGTGTTGGAGGACCAGGCCGCGTGTGTGTCCTATATTCTGTGTTGGAGGACCAGGCTGTGTGTGTCCTGTACCTGAGGACCAGGCCGCGTGTGTGTATTCTGTATTCTGTGTTGGAGGACCAGGCTATGTGTGTCCTGTATTCTGTATGGGAGGACCAGGCCGCGTGTGTGTATTCTGTATTCTGTGTTGGAGGACCAGGCTGTGTGGATCCTGTATTCTGTGTTGGAGGACCAGGCTGTGTGTGTCCTGTATTCTGTATGGGAGGACCAGGCTGTGTGTGTCCTGTATTCTGTGTTGGAGGACCAGGCTGTGTGTGTCCTGTATTCTGTGTTGGAGGACCAGGCTGTGTGTGTCCTGTATTCTGTGTTGGAGGACCAGGCTGTGTGTGTCCTGTATTCTGTATGGGAGGACCAGGCTGTGTGTGTCCTGTATTCTGTGTTGGAGGACCAGGCTGTGTGTGTCCTGTATTCTGTATGGGAGGACCAGGCTGTGTGTGTCCTGTATTCTGTATGGGAGGACCAGGCTGTGTGGATCCTGTACTCTGTGGTTGTGGATCGGGCCATGTGGATCCTGTACTCTGTGGTTGTGGATCGGGCCATGTGTGTCCTGTACTCTGTGGTTGTGGATCGGGCCATGTGTGTCCTGTACTCTGTGGTTGTGGATCGGGCCATGTGGATCCTGTACTCTGTGGTTGTGGATCGGGCCATGTGTGTCCTGTACTCTGTGGTTGTGGATCGGGCCATGTGTGTCATGTACTCTGTATGGGAGGACCGGGCCGTGTGTGTCCTGTACTCTGTGGTTGTGGATCGGGCCGTGTGTGTCCTGTACTCTGTGGTTGTGGATCGGGCCGTGTGTGTCCTGTACTCTGTGGTTGTGGATCGGGCCGTGTGTGTCCTGTACTCTGTGGTTGTGGATCGGGCCATGTGTGTCCTGTGTTCACAGCAGTGAAGGGAACTGACTCCTGGGTCACACGCCATGGGGGACTAATGATAGGGCTGTGGTCGGTCTCCTCAGTGCTCTCTAATCTGACCTAATGACAGGAAGTCCCGCCCTCCCTGCGCTCTGCTGTCTTATGAAGCTGATATATATGCGAATGAGCACCTGCTGAAGTCCCCGGCCCGCTGATCAGGCCCTGATGAGGTCGTTATCACGACGCGTCGCGTCCTGTGATGTCTCCTTAATTACCATCATTTGCACCGCTCTTCCCCTAAAACCCAGTGAATCAGAAGAACATCTGTTGCTTTGTCATCAAGCCCCACGTCGCACTGACGGAGGCATGACGTCTCAGGCTGAAAACCACACTGCTCCGTTATGGAGTTGAGGCCTGTAAAGGAACACAAGCCATGTTTTGTAAGCTGTCACAGCCTTGTTAAAAACACACACACACACACACACACACAAACACGATTGTGTGTTTTTTAATTGCCTTGTTATGGTGTCTGAGTTTCAATTGCACTGGGTCTGTTGTTGTTTCGCATGATGACATTCATGATACTCAGCAAGAGTAGTGTGCAACCTCTGAATATCTTTTTATTTTGTTGTATTGTATTTTATTTAATTTTATCTGTTTTGTTGTTGTTGTTGTTTTAAGTACTATTTTGTGGCAGAGGCACTATGGAAACACACACAGGTAAAAATTGTATTTTATTCAATTTTATCTGTGTTGTTGATGTTGTTGTTGTTGTTGTTGTTGTTGTTTGTTTTACGTACCGTTTTGTGGCAGAGGCACCACTGAAGAACTGAACACACACAGGAAAAAGAAAAGAAAAGATCAGAGAAGAATGACACTTGTTGCTTCTTGGTCAGAGCAGAGTTGTGTTGGCTCTGAATCTCTGATTGGCTGGGATGTGCCGTCACTGGCTGTGTTGGGTCACATTATTTGACTGGCAGAATTTCATAATGTAAATATGTGTGGTGTCTTAATGACTGCACACAGAGCCACAGTGAGCTGTTCTCTTTGGGATGAGATGACAGTGGTGGAGTGTATGTGGGTAACTGATGGAGGTCAGTCTGCCGTTACGGTGAGCTGTTCTCTTTGGGATGAGATGACAGTGGTGGAGTGTATGTGGGTAACTGATGGAGGTCAGTCTGCCGTTACAGTGAGCTGTTCTCTTTGGGATGAGATGACAGTGGTGGAGTGTATGTGGGTAACTGACGGAGGTCAGTCTGCTGTTACGGTGAACTGTTCTCTTTGGCATGAGATGACAGTGGTGGAGTGTATGTGGGTAACTGACGGAGGTCAGTCTGCTGTTACGGTGAGCTGTTCTCTTTGGGATGAGATGACAGTGGTGGAGTGTATGTGGGTAACTGACGGAGGTCAGTCTGCCGTTACGGTGAGCTGTTCTCTTTGGGGTGAGATGACAGTGGTGGAGTGTATGTGGGTAACTGATGGAGGTCAGTCTGCCGTTACAGTGAGCTGTTCTCTTTGGGATGAGATGACAGTGGTGGAGTGTATGTGGGTAACTGACGGAGGTCAGTCTGCCGTTACAGTGAGCTGTTCTCTTTGGGATGAGATGACAGTGGTGGAGTGTATGTGGGTAACTGACGGAGGTCAGTCTGCCGTTACAGTCACGCAGACCTGCAGCAGTACAGCCTTTGTGTTCTGTGGCTCCTGTAGCTGGAGTTTCTTTCTCCCTGGTTTTGAACATAGCATTTGAATATCTCTCATCTCTTAATGACGCTGAACATGGTGAAAAAGACAATTATTTTATGTAAGTAAGTGGGAGTAGAATGTTTTTCAGTTTTGAAAGCGCCCGTCTGAACTTGAACTGGCTTGTGCCTCATTCAGCATGATGAAAAATCAGATGTGTATTATATTGGAGTAAAATCAGGCTGTCGCTGCCCTAGAACACTGTGTCTGTGAGACAGTGAGAGAGGAATGTGTGCTGTTCCAACTGTTTGTTACATTTTCTACATGACTGCATCAGGACTGGGTTACCCTCATGACACACACACACACACACGCACACACGCACACACACACGCACACACACACATCTTCAGCCTGATCCTTCCAAGAGCCATCAGAGCTGTGACTACTCTATTTTGTTGTTGATGTAATATGAAACAACAGGTGAGAAACACGTCAACCCTGTTTCTTGACAAAGGAGAAATTGGCTCAATTAGAAAAAAAAAAGATGATTTCTAGCCTAGCTCATACATTCCATACTGCTGAGAAGTAAGATCTTTGTGAATATTGGTCTTAACATGGACATGGACACACAAGTCTCCCGTGTGAAGCAGGGCTAGTGTGAGCGTGTGTCCGTGTCGGTGATGGTCTGTCAGGATAGCTGAGGCACCGTGCAGTGATGGATCCAGGTGCAGCACAGAGTTTGAGCCAAGTGTGTTGTTTAAGATCACACCACATCTGAGTCTCCTGAAAGCGGCCGGCCACACATCTCTCCCAGTCCTGTGTCGGCAACAGTTTCCCTCCTCACTGCGCTCTCCTCTTCATCTCAGCTCTATTCATGGCACACTCATCAACTGATTCATCAAATATTCATCACATTAGCTGTACCGCGGTAGGAGAATGTCAACGACCCCTAGACTCCTTTATTCCTCTGTTGTCGTTGACTTTTTAAACGTTGTAGATGTGTCACTGGAGGACAATAAAATGGATGACAATATACAGTTTGAGAGGGGTGGAAATAATTATTATTGTCTGTTGTTCTGTGTATAGTTTAGCTAACCTGGAAAAAAATTATGCTAGTTCACACCAGTTCAGTATATGTTAGCTCATATCTGTGTTTGAAACCAGGTCTTAATCTCTGTCTCTCTCTCTCTGTGTGTCTGTATGTGTGTGTGTGTGTGTATGGGTGTGTGTGTGTGTGTGTCCAGGTGTGCAGAGGATTACTCATTCTCAGTGGGATGCAAGCGGATCGGAACCGGCCCGTGACTAAAGGAGTATGGTAAAGCATCAGCCTTTACAGGTCTACGAGAGACAGCTGTGTTTGTCCTGCGTGACTGGGATCTATGGTTGCCGCTGGAAACGCTACCAGCGCTCCCATGACGACAGCTCCAAGGTAGGAGGCACAACTGCGAGAAGACTCGTACTCTGATTTTTTTTTGTAAATGATCTCTTTCTCTGTGGGAGTGTGAAATGGATGTCACGTGTGTTTACACGTCACTCGCCAGGCTCAATGTATAGATTCAGTTCAGTTCTGGCTGACACAGTGTAAATGTGAATTTGAACAGGATCTGGTCCCAAAACCATACATAATGCAACACATCAGGGCATTATTTTGGTGACCTTATTATTTTGGGTGGTCCTCTCATCTAGACAACTTGCAGAACAGTGCCCTTGACTAAAGTTTGGAGTCGTGTTTCAGTTGTGCAATGTCTTTGAGCTGCATTGACTTACAGACACACACTGACGTGCTGGGAAATGAATTGCTCCTCCACAGTCCTCCCTCAGAGCCTCGTCTGTCTCTCACAGACCCTGTGCAAGCGGAGCCAGTGTCTCGCGTTGCACAGGGCATGTTGTGGGTCATCCTGGCATTCAGACCTGGGCACAACACACAGGGGACTCTGTCTCAGGCCGGTTAGCCTCACTCCGGCCGAGAGGCGCTGTGATCTGGAGATTAATCAGTCAGAGATAAAGACGTAATTTAACCATCCGTGTGCTCCGCCGTGGCAGGCATATCATTCCCCCCCCCCCCCCCCCTCCCCACCCCCAACCCCCCAAACAGATCTGGGCCCAGGCCTGGTGCCAATCACTCATCCCAGTTTGTTTTTGTTTTTGCTTTTACACATTTAATTGTAGATAAGCAATGAAAGAGCTTGAATATTGTCAGCTATGTCCGCGTTTAGCAAAGTGATTGCATTAAAAAGAGAACAGAATATGAACCCATGGAGAGCCTGGTGCTATAGCTATAGGTGTAGTCAGTGTGGAACTCAGAGGCTGTGCAGTGAAGCTGTCGGAGGAGTAAGAACAGGACGAGAAATGGGCTTTGAATCTGAGGAGTCTGAGGATGCTCTTTAAGAGTTTGTCTGACAGAAAGATTAGGTTCAGCTCTTCACGACAATGAGATAAGTCATTTTTATTTGTCTGTCATTTTTTCTGACATATTAGTCATTTTTATAATTCTGTTTTTTTTTTTTTTTTAGGTTTTGTTTTTTTAACTGATTTCAGCATTGTTTAAGTGTTTTGTGGTGAAGTGTTGCGAAAATCTGAGCAGTGAAATATGCTTATGTTTGTAAGTACTTCTGTGTAAACAGCTTGCCTCGTAAAAAGACTCTAACGAAGTCTATTACAATCACGATTCTTTTGCCAGAAGCTCTCATCCACAGCGATGGAAAAGAAGTGCATTTAAATCAAGTGGAAAAACAACAATCTGTCATCATCGCCACTCTTTATGAGAAAAAATTGGCAACAATCATTTCTGTAATTACACTGTTTGTCTGTGTTAGATTTTAGTTATGAGTATGTCAGAATTATGTATATATAACGCTGAAAACAGCCAGTAACTGTGATGAAGTTGCAGTGAGAGGCAGTTTGAACAATCATGAAGTCTATATCACATCTTTCTACCCTCAGGTCTAAATAGCTTGTATCTAATCAGGTCTTTTTTTGTTGTTGGAAGTGGTCACATTCTATTTTAATTGTTTATAATTTATATTGTATTTCAGTCAGAGCTTTAATCACATCGCATGCTTTTCAGGGACATCACATCAATTGGCTCCAGTGTGTGAAGGGTTATGTCAGTGGGCTGATGTTTAGGGTGGTGTAATTAACAGTATGTGAAGAGTCATTTCGGTGGGCTGATGTTTAGGGTGGTGTAATTAACAGTATGTGAAGAGTTATGTCAGTGGGCTAATATTTAGGGTGGTGTAATTAACAGTATGTGAAGAGTTATGTCAGTGGGCTGATATTTAGGGTGGTGTAATTAACAGTATGTGAAGAGTTATGTCGGTGGGCTGATATTTAGGGTGGTGTAATAACAGTATGTGAAGAGTTATGTCAGTGGGCTGATGTTTAGGGTGGTGTAATTAACAGTATGTGAAGAGCCATTTCAGTGGGCTGATGTTTAGGGTGGTGTAATTAACAGTATGTGAAGAGTTATGTCGGTGGGCTGATGTTTAGGGTGGTGTAATTAACAGTATGTAAAGAGTTATGTCAGTGGGCTGATATTTAGGGTGGTGTAATTAACAGTATGTGAAGAGTTATGTCAGTGGGCTGATGTTTAGGGTGGTGTAATTAACAGTATGTGAAGAGTTATGTCGGTGGGCTGATGTTTAGGGTGGTGTAATTAACAGTATGTGAAGAGTTATGTCAGTGGGCTGATGTTTAGGGTGGTGTAGTAACAGTATGTGAAGAGTTATGTCAGTGGGCTGATGTTTAGGGTGGTGTAATAACAGTATGTGAAGAGTTATGTCAGTGGGCTGATATTTAGGGTGGTGTAATAACAGTATGTGAAGAGTTATGTCAGTGGGCTGATATTTAGGGTGGTGTAATTAACAGTATGTGAAGAGTTATGTCAGTGGGCTGATGTTTAGGGTGGTGTAATTAACAGTATGTGAAGAGTTATGTCAGTGGGCTGATGTTTAGGGTGGTGTAGTAACAGTATGTGAAGAGTTATGTCAGTGGGCTGATGTTTAGGGTGGTGTAATAACAGTATGTGAAGAGTTATGTCAGTGGGCTGATATTTAGGGTGGTGTAATTAACAGTATGTGAAGAGTTATGTCAGTGGGCTGATGTTACGGGTGGTGTAGTAACAGTATGTGAAGAGTTATGTCAGTGGGCTGATGTTTAGGGTGGTGTAATTAACAGGGTTGTGGTGTAGGTTTCAGATTGAGGAGCTGGATTAGAGCAGAGATGAGCAGTGGGTTGTTGAGCTCCACACCAAAGGGTTCTTCTTGGACCCTTTGAGTGATGTGAGTAAAGCTGGTTTAGTTCTTCATGCAAACCTGGAGATCAGCACCCTAAGGAGTTCTTTAGCAACACTTCTAGTGGAAGTCTTTTTTTTTTTTTTGTAATCAGCCAGCCAGTATGGAAAACAGGCCAAACACCTTTCGACTGGCTCGTCCAATCAGACAGTGTCTGGCTTGCTGGGGCATTTGATAAAATGGTGTAGCATTTCTGCTTTTAAAAACTGTTTCAGTGACATTTCAGTTGACTCTTCTTATGTGTGCTATATCATTCAGAACCTGCCTCTGAACACGTTTCAAGGTTTGTGCTTTATTTTTCAAAAAAAAAAAATTTTTCTCAGAGTTATTTATGGCCATTAAATAACTGGTCAGTGTCAAAGTGTTTGAATTCTTCAATTATCCAGAGACAAATAAAAGCCCCAACAATTTTTGAATGACATTATTGCGCTGTTAAAAAAAGCCTAATAATTAGGGAATAAAATTATACTTGACCTTTTCATATGTGAGATTTACCTCTGTCTGTTTCAGTAGCATCAGTAGTGATACGGTGCTTGACTCGGGCGTAACAGACTCCAGGCAGACTAAAACCCAGCGTGCTATGAGGCTCAGAGGCGAGCCAATCAGAACAGCTCCGCAGATTGTACCAGGTTACAAGAAAAACAGTGAAGGGGCAGAATCAGTGCCAGGCCACAGTATTGTGAGCTAGTTGTTTAGGATCTTATCTTATCTTATAGATGTGAAAAGCACTATACAAATAAATCGAATTTAATTTGAATTTCTTTAGGAAGATGGAATGAGAATACATAAAAACGTATGAGAAATGACTGAACTGATTTCTTTATGTATGTGCCACTGAACTCGCTTTATTTGTGTAGCACGTCAGTCACTTGTTTGTAACTTTCTCATAAACTCCTCAAGTAACACAACTCTTCTGACTTACACAAAGTGTTTTTCCCCCCCTTCATAATTCCCTGTCATAATACCCATTAAACACGTGCCGCCTGGACTATCAGTCCATCTCGATGTCCAGAGTGTTTACGGAAGTAGGTCTGATGTCGTTAGGGCTTGCCGACCAGGAGCCCTGCGATTGGCTGTTTCCCGGCAGTGTGGCCGTCCCGGTTATTATTAGGCTGTTGTGGCAGTGGCTGCGTCGCTTCGGGCTGTCCGCTCATGTGCGGCTCTGGAGGATCTAATTGGATTGGGAGCTTCGGCTGTGATGAGGCGTGTGAAGTGAATGGGTGAGACTGCGTAAGGCGATGCTGTGTCTAAGAATGCCGTGTCACGCTGCAGTCCGCCCTAAACTCACATACGGTTATATGGAGATAACGATGACCGCTCTACAGGGGATGAATCTGTGAATGCCAGAAACACTTGTGAACTTTGCCTGGTTTTATGAGTGGCTGTGTACTGGATAAATGAGACTACCTCAGGGGGCTTGTAATCGTGCGTTAGATTAAATCACTGTTCTGGGATAGCCCAAGATGCACCAGTCCGCCTTTGGGTCTTTATGAGCATGCAGGAAATAATTGTTAGTTGATTTATATCATTGAGTTTGGGGTTGCTGTGTTTTCAGCGGGCGAATGTTTGCAGGGACACTTAAGAGAATTAGCCATGATCCGTTTAATCCTTCTATTTATAAACCAGTGGTTTTCAATGATGTATGCAAGGCCAAGCGATGAAGACACTACACTAGCCACACTGATACTCATCTCTGAACCTTTTTTTCTGCACTAGGACATGATATTTTATGGGATCATATTAATCTCATGAAATCTGAGCCATGCCCTACTGAGAAACACTGTGAAGATTTAGTGACTGGGCCGATAAATATGTATGCTGATCATCGTAAAAAAACCCCACTTTTTTCAGAAACACCTTTAGTCGCTGTCATCTCTGTCAGCGGTCAAACACCCTCCCCACGCACAGGCATTCCCATAGTAACTGCGGTCACTCCCTGTCATACCGTGCACACTCCCCTGTCTCCCATAGCGACGTGGCCTCATCTCCCAGGAAACTATACTCATGTGCCAGCGAGTCCCGCTTTTCTCGCCTCCCACACGCACACACACAAGCACACACACACACACGCATGCACACACACACACACACACGCATGCACACACACACACACACACACGCATGCACACACACACACGTTCACACACACGCATAGACACAAACGCACGCACATACACACACACACACACACACACACACACAAACACACTCACACACACACAAACACACACACACACACGCACGCACACACAAACACACACACACACACACACACACACACACACACAAAGGTGGAGTCTTGCTGTGTGGCATTTAGAGGTTATTTGAAGGCTAATGTTGAACGCTGGCGTTACCACAGAAATGGAATTTAATTAAATTTACTTCCACTGTTCATTTTTCATTTCTCCAGATTAACTCCAATGTGAAGAACATGATACTTCAAAGGTTTGCCTTTTATCACCGTGCCACTGAAAACAATGAGTTCTTTTTTCAAGGACATTAATTTTAATGCTGCTCGGGGGCACCATGACTACCAGCTCCCCGTTTTCCACTGCAGGCTGCTTGTAGTTGAAGCCGTTAAACAAATCCTTAAGGAGCAACTTTGACTGCCCGCGTAAATGCGACCAGTCATACACCTACCAGTGTATTGCTCTTATGGATTAATGTAGTTAATAAGAGATGTGACAGTATTTCTATAGCATATAGAGACAACTGCAGTCCACTCCAATCCTCCTGGTGTAGACTGGGTATTCATCACCGAGCTGATTGCAGTGTAGTATGTTCATAATAAGCAAATGCAAATGGATGATCTCGATTTGCCCCCACAAAGGTTCGAACGGGCAACGTAAAAGCGCTTGTCACCCATCAAATGCCATCGTCCATCAAACTTGGATTAATAATTTACTCAGCGTTTGCACACTCCCTCACAAACAACCTTTTCCTCCCAAAACAACCTTTGCAGTTTCAGGTCATTGTAGTTCACGTGAACCCTTTTAAACACTCATGTGCATCAATGCTTACTGTTCACCATCTGTAATTACATCAGGAGAAAAGTGAAAGAAAGAGGAGAAGAGGGAGGGAAAAGCCGACTGCCTGTCAAAGTCACTCCCAGCCACGTCCGGCATCCAGCCACCGTTAGAGCTATACACTAAAGGAGGCCACACTTTGACTTTTACCCGACATCTGACCTCAGACATGACAAGCTGACAATCAACTTGTCCCATTGCTTCTCAGACAAAAATGCTTTTGCTTGCAAGTGTTGTTATTCGTGACTATAATTTCAAAAAAGTGTTCTCTTATTTTTGTTTTTTTCCAGTGGGAATGTTCATGGTTTTTCCTCCTGTGCTGCTCAGTTCTCTTGCTGCTTGTGTGGTCCTATTTCTGGTGGGAGGCTCACAATGACTACAATGAATTTAATTGGTAAGACGCCCCCCCCCCCCCCCACCCACCCACCCCGTTTCATGTGGAATTAATTGTTGTTTAGAGGTTCTGAATCACGCAGTTCATTGTGCGCAGAGCTGGTCTCATCACATCTTTCATCCTCTTTTATTTAACACGGTGTGTGTACAATGCCACACTGACGTCAAACTCTGATGATAGTGAACTGAATTCAATAATTCACCTTTTCTCTCCACCTTTTTGGTGGCTCATTTGGGAACTGTTATTGCCGAATGTGCCAATTGGATGAGTTAAAGTCGAATGGAAAGAGAAGAAAGTTCTTCAGAAGAAATTCTTATCTAAAGCTTAGCCATGACTGTATTCCCTGATTAAAAATGAGGGACAGGCTGAATCATTATAGCTGCCCACCTGCCTGGCTGGACGGAGAGATGGACACTAGCCGCACAGCTTTGTGATTGGCAGTGTGTGAAGATTTTGAGATGGTTTATCCGTGCTTTTCCATCCTTTTCTTTTCCACACATGTTCATATTGTTCTGTTTCTCTTCCAGGTTGTTATATAACCGCTCAGGAGAATGGAGTGATGGTACAATCCCCATTCTCACTACCACCGTCGTGGGATTCACTTACACAGCGTTTTTACTGGTGAGAATCGCCTTTAAAGCCCGTTCAGTTTCGTTTCTGTAGTATTTGTTTTTTTTTTAAACAACAGGCAAAGCAGCTTTATAAAATATCAGGCTTGAGATGTACAGTGAGCAGAACTAAGATGACAGTGGTAAGGATATGACTCCCCCTGGCTGAATTAGGAAAATTGTTGGTGAACAGGGTTAGAGTGGTCGGTCCGTTTTGGGGAACAAGGGGACAAAAAGATCCAAGAGACAGAAGATTTGTCACAGAGCATGTGTTAGTGTAAATACTGTAAGTTGTGTTTAACACAAACACACAAAAGTCTAGATACCACAGCAACAGCAAACACATAAAACACTTTTTCACATTCAAATCATAATATAAGAACATCAGCATTTTCTGCACATTATCATGTGATTATTTTTAATAATGTAAAGCAAATGCGAGTTGAAGACAAACACGGCGTGTGTCTGTTTTGTTTCGTGGCTCCTCAGGTTTTAGCACTTTGTCATATTGCAGTGGGTCAGCAGCTCAATCTCTACTGGATCCATAAGGTAAACGCACTCTCCCACTCCCGCTCTCTCTCTCTGTCCCATCGCCCCGTCGCCAAATTCATCAATGAAAAACGGTGAAATGTGTGTTTTTTCTCACGCATGTGTTTGTTTGTTTGTTTGTTTGTTCTCACAGATTGGAGTGTTGGCTGTACTACTCACCACCATTACTGGCTTCGTTTCCATCGATGACTTTTGGAGAGATGAATGGGACATTGTCTTGATCTCTCTCCAGGTTCGAACACCTCTTTGCAGTGTCCTTTACAGGGTTTTACCTGGTCTTACTCACACACTGAACGTCTCCAAAGCACTGCCATGCAAAACCGTGCTGTGCGGTGTACAGAGAATGTGAATGCATATTAGAACACCGAGATGTTTATGCGTGTCTGTGTTTGCACAGTCCACAGGCCCGTTCCTGCACATTGGCGCCGTCGCTGTGGTTACGGCCCTCGGCTGGGTGGTGGCAGGTCAGGTGGTGCGCGGAGAGAGAACAAGTGAGCTGAAGTTTTGTCGTCACATCTTAAACCGATACACATGTGGTCAGCAGCCACAGGAGACATTAAGACAGGCTTTGGTGGGAGAAAAGGGGGCAGATCATTAGAGATAATGGTTACAGTTTAGGTTCCCTCTCTGACACTTAAATGCCATAGCACACAGGGTATATGGAGGGCTGATAAAATGCTAAGAGAGTGTTTGTTTTGGAGCTGATTGGATTATTATGGGTTTCTAAAATATGTCTCCAGCTGCATCAGAGTCTAACTTAAGCAAATCTTAGGTAGACTTGTTATGGCAGTATATCTGAATGTGCATTTAATGTGAATTGCTATGTTACACGGGGTTTATAAAGCTTACTCTAGGGTCCTTCAAGTAAACTGTTACCATCACCTCCGGCCAGAGTTTGGTAGAGGTTTCCTGTTTTGGAACCGGTGTCATGAATTGGTTCTGCGTTCCGTATGTGACCCACAGAGTTCCAGATGGCCATGCTTGTGCTCTATGTGGGTGTGCTCTTGGCCCTCTACCTGGTTCCCCTCACTTTGTCTTCCCCCTGCATCATGAACCGGGCCAACCTCAAACCACGCCCTGCTGTGATTGGCCGGCGAGGAGCGCCCATGGTGAGTCAGCTGCTTGTCAAAGTCCAAGAGGTAGTGCCTCTCCAGAGAGTTAAAACTCGACAGGTTTACATGAACCAGCACCACAGGATTAAACCCGTTATCCCAAAAAAAATTTCACAAACAAACAAACAAACACACAAATATTTTTATGAATAAATAAAACAAATGAAGTTAAAGTGCTTTTTCCGCTTGACTGAAAGTATATACCTGCACGCTCTGTTCACAGTAAATGTGTATGGTATGGACCCAGGAGAATATAGGTATCACCTTGTTTATTGCAGAGGGACCTTTTAAATGAGTGCTGAACTGTGTTGCCATGTCAACTCATTCCCTCATGTCAGGGTTGACACCAAATTTCAGCAGTCAGTCCTGTTAGGTATCCCTTCCCAGGCACACTCTGTCCTATGCACCCCCATCCCCCACCTGAACTCCACCCCCTACCCCCCACCTCACCCAATCATGAGCCCTGTCTGGACTTGCCTGCATTTATCGTGGTTGTTAGCGTTGTACACCGTGGCTGCTCTCCCAAGAACTGGGCAGTGACTCCCAGTAAAACCAGCTGTGGTTGGAGAGCCATTTTACACGGCTAAAAATAGAATGATCAATACATTTTACTCCCTTTAATGCTGTGTTAACTGCATGGAAACTGGCAGCTTGATTTCCAGTGAAATGATACTGCCTGGAATGGAGTGATGAAGTGAAATAAATACACATACACATGCTTGCTGTACATACATACATACATACATACATACATACATATATACATACATACATAACTTCCCCCACTCACAGGCATGTGTGAATATTGATCCTTAAGCGTACAGAGTTTCTGTTCTCTGTTTTTTTTTTTTTTACCTTTAATTAAGTAACTATTAAAAAAAAACTGTATCAGTTTTGTAATTGTTACCTGTCCTTTTACAAGTGTAGAATGAAGTCTCAAATACTAAATCTGCCAGTCGAGATTATTTTAGTGGTCACGTTTTCTTCCAGCCTTTAATTCCTACAGTTTTTATGGTCTGATATGAGACGTGAAGTTCTGTCCCTTGTTGCTGACTATGACGCTTGGCTTCCTCATCTCTCTCCTCAGCTGGCTCCAGAGAACACCCTCATGTCCTTCAGCAAAGCCTTCCAGCAGAGGGTCAGTGCCCTGGAGGCTGACGTGACTGTCAGGTACTCCTTCGGTTCCTTTTCATAAAGAGAAACGGTTTAAGCCTCTCCATTTTCTCAGCTTTATCCCCTTTAGCACACTGAGTTCAGAGTAGAAATGCACTACTGTTCTGGTGGAGTTAAAACACAGACCAGACCTGGGTCAAATGAGATTGTGAACTATCTGAATGACTGGACACTACCCCATTGTTGTACTCACTTTCCATCTAACTTTGCTACCTTAATTAACAGGACAAATAGCGGTTTTAATGTAGACTTTTTAAAGCATTCGTGTTTGGGATTGCTTCTACACACTCAGTCCTGTTTGAACTTTAGTATAATTAGTAGAAAAAGACACAGACAAGACAATGGAGCCATGTCAGGCTACAAGGACATTTCCCAGTCATTCAATGAGATCCTCATTTGGACCAGGTGTTCAGCTGATTGTTATGTAAATCATCGATGCTATGTCGCGTCATCTGCACACTGCTACATCATCCTGAAAAGGAGTGTTCTATCATGCTCATTGTTCCACCGTGTGGACTGGAGCATGGCGACGTGTTTGCGGTCATTTGCGGTTGGTCAGCAGGGCTGGGTATTGCCGACAGTGACGCGTTTGCGGTCGGTCTGCAGGGCTGGGTGCGGCTGATGGTTGACAGCACTGATGAACCAGAGCGCTGGTATTGAGCACTTATGAAGGGATCAATCGCAAAGCCACTGAGGTCTCTGCTCCGGTGGGCCCGGGGATTAATGAGGGACTAAGATTAGAGCCCCTGCCCCTGGCGGACGTGCTCTGCCCCTGCCTGCCCTTGCCTGATACCTCGTTAACTGAGGATCATATTAACCTGCACAGAGGGCAAACAGAAACCTAGCTTCTCACCTATACGTTTCACTGGCTCGTCCACAGCAGGGAACAACCGACATATCTGAGCAGTCACTCTGTACTAAACTATGTTAGTTGAGTTTCTGTGTGTGTTTTCTGTGTGTCGGTCTGGTTTCAGTTTTTCAGAGCTAGGACAAAGTGCCAGTTTACTGGTAATATAAAGTTTACTGAAAGAAAAAGAAAGCAATCAGTCCTAACGCATTTATCTCTAGATTGCCCCACATATCAAAGTTAATATGAGAGAAAATTTGGAGAACAAATTATTCAGCTTCATTCATGAACTATGAGGGGGAAAAAGTGTAGGAGGGTGAAAAAAAAGGAAAAACGTCATTTTCATTAAAAAATAAACTAAAAGAGGTTTTTTTTTTTTTTTTTAATTGTTGTCGTTGATTTACTAAGTGATAGGCTACCTGAAGTTAACCCAGCAGGAAGTAAGTGACGTTCAGTGGCAGGAAATGACATAATTATAGGTCAAGTCATGACTGTGAGAGAGACAGAGGGAGAGAGAGAGAATGATATTGTCTTCCCTGTGTGCTCAGTTTGGATGGTGTGCCCTTCCTGATGCGTGACATGACTCTGCGGAGGACAACAGATGTGGCCAGACTTTTTCCACGGAGACTCAATGATGATGCTTCTCTCTTTAACTGGACACAGATACGGTCTCTTAATGCAGGAACATGGTTTCTCAAGGTATTCTCTCTTTCCCTCTCTCTTTCCCTCTCTCTCTTTCCCCTTCTCTTTCCCCTTCTCTTTCCCCTTCTCTTTCCCTCTCTCTCTCCCTCTCTCTCTCTCTCTTTCCCCTTCTCTTTCCCTCTGTCTGGTCTCCTTAAGCAGTGTCTCAAACTCTTTCTTTGTTTAGACAAAAAATGTACAATGGAGTGTAATTTCAGATACTGAGCTCTTATTTTAAAATAACTAAGTTCTGTGCATTTTTTTTCTTCAGTGTATCAGTTGACTCAACTTCTTTAAGTCAAAGTGACGTCACTCTCATTATGGCTTTAGTAAGCGTAAGATGTGCTCACAGCAAAATATAGCTTGTACCAAGCTTTTGTGTGCACTCTTTTCTCTGAGGTGATGAATGTTTTTTGCAGTGAAATTCTCATGCTCTTTAAACTCTTAAAATAGTCATGTGAGGGTCTCCTCCTTATTTTATCTGGTGTCTCTAGACTGACCCCTACTGGACGGTGGACTCCATGTCTGTTAAAGACCGTAACCGCGCTGGGAATCAGACGGTGT